>NC_141874.1:508917678-509220709 GCF_056163025.1 Triticum urartu
CAAGAATAGTATGCCTCACAAACGAAGGAGTAGCTTTGAACTTCTTGTGCTTCAGTACACCCTGGACAACACGCCTGACAACAGTGAGGCTAGAATACAACTCTTCATTGGTATAAGCGCAAATGGCTTCCAGGATCCAACAGCCTAAAAACTCTGTTTTCCCAGTGCGTATATTCAGGTCATCCGCCTCATAGCGAGTGACATGTACAACCACACAATCCTTGTCTGCATCAGGGCTCTAATTGAAACAGAAACAAATTCTGAATTACTTTCCAGTATAAGAAACACAAGTTATTTAAACCACTATGTATAGCATGGCATCGAAGCTAATAAAATTTTGCATTATTCATCACCACATACTTAGATGAAAACCCACAATCGAGATCGGCAAAGAAGAAAATCACCTTGGGCAGCTCAGCTGGGGGGTGGGGGTGGGGGACACATCCTCGAAGGGGGAAAACTGCTCCTACAGTGCCACGGGGGCTGTAACCTCAAACAGGGCGTTGACCATCTCAGTGGTGGCCACGAGTGTATCTGGGGTCAGCTCGGTGGCTGCCTCCATCTTCTTGGAGCTCTCTATCTAGTGGGGATCAGCCTCCCACGTCTGCTCCAATATCGGCAGGTCTTTGCCTGGTTCTCCTTGGTCCATCATGAAACTGGCGAATACTAGGAGACCACTGAAAGGAAAACACAATCGCAATGATTATGAAACAAAAGAGAGAGTGAGGATCAGTTACTGCTTTGCAAAAGTTCTTTTTTTTTCTCTGAACGAAAATATACCAACATCATAGATCCGCTTACCTTCCCTTCGTTGGGAGATAAGAACAGTGGCAGATGCGAATGTTGCCTTTCTTGAAGACGGTGAGGGAGAAGGGGATTCAGCGAAGAGTGAAATGATGGTTGCTTCGTCCGTCAAAATTAGACTGCGGGGAGGTGGGGTTTTGTGATACGACGACTCGTTACTGCCGCGCTACAACCATGGTGACTCTCCGCCTGCATACTGCCTTCTAATTTGGTGGATGCCATTTGGGCCCACGTGCTGCATGGCCCGCATGTCGGTGAGCAAAAGTATAACGACATTCAGTAGAGGGAGACGTTTCGATGACATAGGAGGAGCCAGAAACGGTATTGTATCCATTGTACTAGTAGTAATTGTTTTTTCTGGGTAGCTGTAGAGTGTCTCCACAAAACAGCCCATCCACCCTAGTAAATAGTAAAATCAATTCAGAAGTCCATATATTTACTAAAATGAGAGGTGCTACCCACACCCAGCACACGGCCCCCCAAAAAAACCTGGGTGTTCTTCTTCCTCCTCACTCCCACCCACCTCACGTCAGCTTGCTCCACTCATACTCCCAAATTCCTCACCTCACTCCTACAGAAAACCCCAGCTCCCCTTCTTCCTCACTACTATAGAAAAACCCCAGCTCCCCTTCTTCTTCACTCGCACTACAACTAGGCTCGTCATTCGTTACTCTGCTCAAATCCGTGAACGCGACGCCCTCGAGGAAAATGGAGTTGGCTGACCCCAGCGCCAAGAAGATGAGGCTCCCGCCAGTGGCGACGCCTGTTGTAGATCCCGCACCCGGCAGCGTGAGGAGAACCGGCGACCCCGCCCCCACCGGATCCCAGGAACCCATAGAATCTCGGGTGGACCGCATCAGCGATCTCCAGGACGCCGTCCTTAGGGAGATCATCTCGCTTCTCCCCACCAAGGATTGCTGCCACACCCAAGTCCTCTCAATTCGGTGGTGCCCTCTATGGCATGTTGTGCCCCTTAAACTCGACCGTCGTTAGCTATCTCTCTTCAATAATTTTGAAATCCCCAGAGCTATCATCTCCTCGCACCAGGGCTTCGTTCAAAGCCTCTGCATCCCGTCATGCTACCTGAGAAAGCATACCATGCCCTGCACGGTGGACGCCTGGCTGAAATCCCCTGAATTCACAGAACTACAGCTGCTTGAGTTCTACTATTCCCCTGGAAATCACCTACCAGATACCGAACGCCATCTACCTGTGCCCTCAGCACCGATGTCCATCTCGCGGTTTTCCTCCTCCCTCCACACCGCCACCTTTGCGCTGTGCGATCTACCAGACAATCTGGTACTAAACCTTCAACTCCCATTTCTCAAGAAACTTTCACTTGTGCGAGTTCGTATATCGAAGGCCTCATTGCACAACATCATCCACTCCATTTGCCCTGCCTTGAAGTGCTTGCTGCTTGTTTTCATAGTTAGAATCGGTTGTCTCCAAATAAAGTCGCCTAACCTTGTAAGAATTGGAATTTCTTTTAACGGAAGGCAGCTCATCATCCAACATGCCCCTTCACTTCAAAGGTTGATCCTTGATTCTAGTTATTCACCGTTGCAAATAACCGTCCTCTCTGCGCCTAAACTGGAGACCTTGGGTGTAATACATGATCTCTGTGCTCATTTCAATATGGCGTTTGGCTCCACAGTTCTTAAGGTACTTTATATCATCTGCACTTGTAACCATAAGCTGCATTTTAAATTTCTGCGCATAAGTTATATGTCATCTTGGAGTACACATTTTGTACTAATATTATGTTCTATGCTCAATGAAGAGTTTCTCCATGTATGGCCTATCAATGGTGCTGGATTCTGTCAAGATCTTATATATCCAAATGAATAGTTTTGATTAGAACAAGATTATTGGCTTGCTGCAATGATTTCCATGTCTGGAGAAGTTGTATATAAAGGTGATAATTTCACGCACATTGGAAGCCCGCATATAGTGTAGTAGAATTAACCGTTCAGCTGTTGCTCTTTCGACACTCTTTTTTAGACCTTAACTGTTTTCAATCTTCATGTCTATTTAGGCAACATGACGGGGTAAGAAAGTTATAACCAATCGGTAGATTCGTAAGCATCGGGATTTTCTCACTTCTCATGAGATTTGATTGAAGACAATGACGCTAGAATGATATGTAGCCAACCGTGCAAACACTAGATTTGTCACATTCTTCTTGCTGAATGCGAGGTTAATATTGTCCATCAGGCTTAAGTTTATCAGCAGCATGGTTTTGACGGATGGGTATGTGGAAGAGCAAAAAAAGGAGTTTTAGGTGGGCAGAAGAGCTTCTGAACGTGCCGGGCTTCTATTTACAACATATTGTGGTCATAATCCAGTAAATTTTATGACCCAGGATGTTCATTCTATGGACCTGACCGATCCATTTGACTGTGACTGTCGAAAACAGTGCTGGAGTTAGATGTTGTTACCCTTTTCAACCTGGTTTTTTTGTAAACCTGATGAACAATTAACCCTCGTGCTTTTGTACAGTTTGTAAGCTGGAGTTAGATGTTCTTGCCCTTTTCAACTCGACTGTGACTGTCATATTTTCTTTGAAGCAAGGAAAATGGCTTGCTAGTCGTTCAATTTAGAGTGAAATATTGTAACAACTATCAAATCCCAACCAAGGGAAATAACATCACTCTCGCCGGCTGCTTGAGCTCACTGTGCATTACAGAAGCCAAGTGATTAGCCCCCACCAGCACCCACAAACTTATTTTGAACTAGCACATCAAATGGGCTGTAAATTTTCATAGGAAATGTTGCATGACCGTGAGAGATTTGGATTCTGACAATTGGGACCCGCGAGGAAATAGCCTATTCAAGGTGGTGTCGACTGCTACCTCTTTTAGCACTGCGTTGGTTTTCCCCAAAGAGGAAGGGATGGTGCAGCAAAGTAGCGTAATTATTTCCCTCAGTTTTTGAGAACCAAGGTATCAATCCAGTAGGAGGCTACGCGCGAGTCCCTCGTACCTGCACAAAACAAATAAATCCTCGCAACCAACACAAATAGGGGTTGTCAATCCCTATAGGGCCACTTACGAGAGTGAGATCTAATAGATATGATAAGATAATATTTTTGGTATTTTTATGATAAAGATGCAAAGTAAAATAAAGGCAAAGTAAATAGCAAAGTAAATAACTAAGTAGTAGGAGATTGATATGATAACGATAGACCCGGGGGCCATAGGTTTCACTAGTGGCTTCTCTCGAGAGCATAAGTATTCTACGATGGGTGAACAAATTACTGTTGAGCAATTGACAGAATTGAGCATAGTTATGAGAATATCTAGGTATGATCATGTATATAGGCATCACGTCCAAGACAAGTAGACCGACTCCTGCCTGCATCTACTACTATTACTCCACTCATCGACCGCTATCCAGCATGCATCTAGAGTATTAAGTTAAAAACAGAGTGACGCCTTAAGCAAGATGACATGATGTAGAGGGATAGACTCATGCAATATGAAGAAAATGTGCTGCCCTTACTGTCACCGGGAAAGGACACCGCAAGATTGAACCCAAAGCTAAGCACTTCTCCCATTGCAAGAAAGATCAATCTAGTAGGCCAAACCAAACTGATAATTCGAAGAGACTTGCAAAGATAACCAATCATACATAAATGAATTCAGAGAAGATTCAAATATTATTCATAGATAGACTTGATCATAAAACCACAATTCATCGGTCTCAACAAACACACCGCAAAAAGAAGATTACATCGAATAGATCTCCACAATAGAGGGGGAGAACATTGTATTGAGATCCAAAAAGAGAGAAGAAGCCATCTAGCTACTAACTATGGACCCGTAGGTCTGAGGTAAACTACTCACACTTCATCGGAGGGGCTATGGTGTTGATGTAGAAGCCCTACGTGATCGATGCCCCCTCCGACGGAGCTCCGGAACAGGCCCCAAGATGGGATCTCGTGGATACAGAAAGTTACGGCGGTGGAATTAGGGTTTTGGCTCTTGTTCTAATCGTTTGGGGGTACATGGATATATACAGGAGGAAGAAGTACGTCGGTGGAGCAACAGGGGCCCCACGAGGGTGGAGGCGCACCTGGGGGGGGGGGGGGTAGGCGCGCCCCCTACCTCGTGGGCTCCTGTTACGTGGCTTGACGTAGGGTCCAAGTCTCCTGAGTTGTATTCGATGAGAAAATCACATTCCCGAAGGTTTGATTCCGTTTGGACTCCATTTGATATTCCTTTTCTTCGAAACCCTAAAACAGGCAAAAAACAACAATTCTGGGCTGGGCCTCCGGTTAATAGGTTAGTCCCAAAAATAATATAAAAGTAGATAATAAAGCCCAATAATGTCCAAAACAATAGATAATATAGCATGGAGCAATCAAAAATTATAGATACATTGGAGACGTATCAAGCATCCCCAAGCTTAATTCCTACTCGTCCTCGAGTAGGTAAATGATAAAAACAGAATTTTTGATGCGGTGTGCTACTTGGCATAATTTTAATGTAATTCTTCTTAATTGTGGTATGAATATTCAGATCCGAAAGATTCAAGACAAAAGTTCATATTGACATAAAAATGATAATACTTCAAGCATACTAACTAAGCAATTATGTCTTCTCAAAATAACATGGCCAAAGAAAGTTCATCCCTAGAAAATCATATGGTTTAGTCATGCTTCATTTTCGTCACACAAGAATGCTATCATCATGCACAACCCTAATAACAAGCCATGAAATTGTTTCATACTTTAGTAATCTCAAACATATAAACTTTCACGCAATATATGAGCGCGAGCCATGGACATAACACTATAGGTGGAATATAATATAATGAGGGGGTTATGTGGAGAAGACAAAAAAGGATAAAGTCTCACATCAACGAGGCTAATCAATGGGCTATGGAGATGCCCACTGATTGATGTTAATGCAAGGAGTAGGGATTGCCATGCAACGGATGCACTAGAGCTATAAATGTATGAAAGCTCAACAAAAGAAACTAGTGGGTGTGCATACAACTTGCTTGCTCATGAAGACCTAGGGCACTTGAGGAGGCCCATTGTTGGAATATACAAGCCAAGTTCTAGAATGAAAAATTCCCACTAGTATATGAAAGTGATAACATGAGAGACTCACTACTATGGAGATCATGGTGCTACTTTGAAGCACAAGTGTGGCAAAGGATAATAACATTGTCCCTTCTCTCTTTTTCTCTCATTTTTTTGGGCCTTCTCTTTTTTTATGGCCTTCTCTTTTTCTTATGGCCTTTCTTTATATATATATATTCCTCACTTGGGACAATGCTCTAGAAAATGATGATAATCACACTTCTATTTATTTACAACTCAATGATTACAACTCGATACTAGAACAAAGATGACTCTATATGAATGCCTCCGGCGGTGTACCGGGATATGCAATGACTCATGAGTGACCTGTATGAAAGAATTATGAACGGTGGCTTTGTCACAAATACTATGTCAACTACATGACCATTCTAAGCAATATGACAATGATGAATATGTCATGATGAACGGAATGATGGAAAGTTGCATGGAAATATATCTCGGAATGGCTATGGAAATGCCATAATAGGTAGGTATGGTGGCTGTTTTGAGGAAGATATAAGGAGGTTTATGTGTGAAAGAGCGTATCATATCACGGGGTATGGATACACCAGCGAAGTTTGCACCAACTCTCAATGTGAGAAAGGGCAATGCACGGTACCGAAGAGGCTAGCAAAGATGGAAGGGTGAGAGTGCGTATAATCCATGGACTCAACATTATACATAAAGAACTCACATACTTACTGCAAAAATCTACAAGTCATAAAAATCCTCGGTACTACGCGCATGCTCCTAGGGGGATAGATTGGTAGGAAAAGACCATCGCTTGTCCCCGACCGCCACTCATAAGGAAGACAATCAAATAACACCTCATGTTTCAAATTTGTTGCATAACGTTTACCATACGTGCATGCTACAGGACTTGCAAACCTCAACACAAGTATTTCTCAATTTCACAACTACTAAACTAGCACGACTTTGATATTATTACCTCCATATCTCAAAACAATCATCAAGCATCAAACTTATCTTAGTATTCAACACACTCATAAGAAAGTTTTATTATTAATCTTGCATACCAAGAATATTAGGATTTTAAGAAAATTACCATGCTATTAAGACTCTCAAAATAATCTAAGTGAAGAATGAGAGATCAATAGTTTCTATAAAACAAATCCACCACCGTGCTCTAAAATATATAAGTGAAGCACTAGTGCAAAATTATATAACTCAAAAGATATAAGCGAAGCACATGGAGCATTCTAACAAATTCCAAATCATGTATGGCTCTCTCAAAAGGTGTGTACAGAAAGGATGATTGTAGTAAACTAACAAGCAAAGACTCAAATAATACAAGACGCTCCAAGCAAAACACATATCATGTGGCGAATAAAAATATAGCTCCAAGTAAAGTTACCGATAGAAGTAGACGAAAGAGGTGATGCCTTTCGGGGCATCCCCAAGCTTTGGATTTTAGGTGTCCTTAGATTATCTTGGGGGTTCCATGGGCATCCCCAACCTTAGGCTCTTGCCACTCCTTGTTCCATAATCCATCAAATCTTTACCCAAAACTTGAAAACTTCACAACACAAAACTTAAAGTAGAAAACTCGTGAGCTCAGTTAGCGAAATAAAACAAAAGACCACTTCAAGGTACTGTAATGTACTCATTCTTTATTTATATGGGTGTTATACCTACTGTATTCCAAGTTCTCTGTGGTTTATAAACTAATTTACTAGCCACAGATTCATCAAAATAAGCAAACAACACACGAAAAAACAGAATCTGTCAAAAACAGAACAGTCTGTAGTAATCTGTAGCTAGCGCAAGATCTGGAACTCCAAAAATTCTAAAATAAATTTATGGACGTGAGGAATTTATCTATTAATCATCTGCAAAAATAATTAACTAAATAACACTTTCCAAATAAAAATTACAGCAGTTCTCGTGAGCGCTAAAGTTTCTGTTTTTTACAGCAAGTTCAACAAGACTTTCCCCAAGTCTTCCCAACGGTTCTACTTGGCACAAACACTAATTAAACACAAAAAAACACAACCAAAACAGAGGCTAGATAATTTATTTATTACTAAACAGGAGCAAAAATCAAGGAATAAAAATTTGGTTGCCTCCCAACAAGCGCTATCGTTTAACGCCCCTAGTTAGGCATAACAAGCAAGAATAGATCTAGGTATTGCCATCTTTGGTAGGCAATCCATAAGTGGCTCTCATAATAGATTCATAAGGTAATTTAATTTTCTTTCTAGTAAAGTGTTCCATGCCTTTCCTTAATGGAAATTGGAATCTAATATTTCCTTCCTTCATATCAATAATTGCACCAATTGTTCTAAGGAAAGGTCTACCAAGAATAATAGGACATGAAGGATTGCAATCTATGTCAAGAACAATAAAATTTACAGGCACATAATTCCTATTTGCAACAATAAGAACGTAATTAATTCTTCCCATAGGTTTCTTAATAGTGGAATCCACAAGGTGCAAGTTTAGAGAGCAATCATCAAAATCACGGAATCCTAAAAAATCACACAAAGTATTTGGAATCATGGAAACACTAGCACCCAAATCACATAAAGCATAGCATTCATGATCTTTAATTTTTATTTTAATAGTTGGTTCCCACTCATCATAAATTTTTATAGGGATAGAAACTTCTAATTCAAGTTTTTGTTCATAAGATTGCATCAAGGCATCAACGATATGTTTAGTAAACGCTTTATTTTGACTATAAGCATGAGGAGAATTTAGCACGGATTGCAACAAGGAAATACAATCAATAAAAGAGCAATTTTCATAGTTAAATTCCTTGAAATCCATAATAGTGGGTTTAGCAACATCTAGGGTTTTAATTTCTTCAATCCCACTTTTATCAAATTTAGCATCAAGATCAAAAGATTCAGAATTCTTGGAACGCCTTCTAGGTAAAGGTGAATCATATTCAGTCCCATCATTATCAAGATTCATATTGCAAAACAAAGATTTAATAGGGGACACATCTATAACTTTTAGATCTTCATCATTATTTTCATAGCAACTCGGTTCAGCGGCCATCTTATTAACTAAGGTAGCCTGCTTATCCGAAATTTTAGCAGTTAATTTCTGAAGATGAGCAAGTTGGGATCTTAAACCATCGGATTCTTTAGACATATCATCAAGCTCTTTATTCATAAAACTTTTTTGTTCTTTAAGCTCGTTTCTGAAGAAACTATTATGTTCAAATTGCAAAACCATGAAACTCCTAACATTGCTTTCGATCTCTTCTAACCATCTAAGGTGAAGGTCACTGAATTTAGTGTTATCTTGAGCCATCGTGACAAGCAAGCAAACTAACACACAAGCAAACAAAAAGCAAGTGGACAAAAAAGAGGCAAATAGAGAGGGAGGATAGAGAGAGAGAGAGAGGGCGAATAAAACGGCAAGGGTGAATTGAGGGGAGAGGAAAACAAGAGGCAAATGGCAAATAATGTAATGCGGGAGATAAGGGTATGTGATGGGTACTTGGTATGTTGACTTTTGCGTAAACCTCCCTGGCAACGGCGCCAGAAATCCTTCTTGCTACCTCTTTTAGCACCGCGTTGGTTTTCCCCAAAGAGGAAGGGATGATGCGGCAAAGTAGCATAAGTATTTCCCTCAGTTTTTGAGAACCAAGGTATCAATCCAGTAGGAGGCTACGTGCGAGTCCCTCGTACCTGCACAAAACAAATAAATCCCCGCAACCAATGCAAATAGGGGTTGTCAATCCCTATAGGGCCACTTACGAGAGTGAGATCTGATAGATATGATAAGATAATATTTTTGGTATTTTTATGATATAGATGCAAAGTAAAATAAAGGCAAAGTAAATAGCAAAGTAAATAACTAAGTAGTAGGAGATTGATATAATAAAGATAGACCCCGGGGCCATAGGTTTCACTAGTGGCTTCTCTCGAGAGCATAAGTATTCTAGGGTGGGTGAACAAATTACTGTTGAGCAATTGACAGAATTGAGCATAGTTATGAGAATATCTAGGTATGATCATGTATATAGGCATCACGTCCGAGGCAAGTAGACCGACTCCTTCCTGCATCTACTACTATTACTCCACTCATCGACCGCTATCCAGCATGCATCTAGAGTATTAAGTTAAAAAAAGAGTAACGCCTTAAGCAAGATGACATGATGTAGAGGGATAGACTCATGCAATATGAAGAAAACCCCATCTTGTAATCCTTGATGGCAACAATACAATACATGCCTTGCTGCCCTTACTGTCACCGGGAAAGGACACCGCAAGATTGAACCCAAAGCTAAGCACTTCTCCCATTGCAAGAAACATCAATCTAGTAGGCCAAACCAAACTGATAATTTGAAGAGACTTGCAAAGATAACCAATCATACATAAAAGAATTCAGAGAAGATTCAAATATTATTCATAGATAGACTTGATCATAAACCCACAATTCATCAGTCTCAACAAACACACTGCAAAAAGAAGATTACATCGAATAGATCTCCACAAGAGAGGGGGAGAACATTGTATTGGGATCCAAAAAGAGAGAAGAAGCCATCTAGCTACTAACTATGAACCTGTAGGTCTGAGGTAAACTACTCACACTACATCGGAGGGGCTATGGTGTTGATGTAGAAGCCCTCCGTGATCGATGCCCCCTCCGGCGGAGCTCTGGAACAGGCCCCAAGATAGGATCTCGTGGATACAGAAAGTTAATGCGGTGGAATTAGGGTTTTGGCTCCTGTTCTGATCGTTTGGGAGTACGTGGATATATATAGGAGGAAGAAGTACGTCGGTGGAGCAATAGGGGCCCCACGAGGGTGGAGGGTGCGCCTGGGGGGGGTAGGTGCACTCCCCTACCTCGTGGGCTCCTGTTACGTGGCTTGACGTAGGGTCCAAGTCTCCTGAGTTGTATTCGATGAGAAAATCACGTCCCCGAAGGTTTCATTCCGTTTGGACTCCGTTTGATATTCCTTTTCTTCGAAACCCTAAAACAGGCAAAAAACAATAATTCTGGGCTGGGCCTCTGGTTAATAGGTTAGTCCCAAAAATAATATAAAAGTAGATAATAAAGCCCAATAATGTCCAAAACAGTAGATAATATAGCATGGAGCAATCAAAAATTATAGAGACGTTGGAGACGTATCATCGACTTACTAGGCAGTCAACAAACGATTCTGCCTACCAGCCGTTGGATTGACATCCAACATCTGTCGTGTATCTTCTATCTCTTGTCTTCTTCTTCCTCCAGCCACCCAAACCAAACCACCCTGTCGGCTCCGCCTTCTCCCGCCTCCCATGGCTGGCTGCGCCTCCGCCGCCCTACCGTACGTACCCTCCAACATTGGCTAGTCCCTCCCTCTATTACCCCACACGTCCTGTTATTCTCCGGCGACGTCAGCCCCAACACGCACCCGCACCCGAACCATTCAACCCTCGTACTCCCCTCCGCCTATGACTAGACCGGCGCATCTTCCACGGCTCTTGTTCATTCCGTCTGAGGCCTCGCCGTCGTCCTCCACCTTGCGGCCTTGGTTCGCTCGTCGTGCGCGGTGCACCGCCCTATTGCATTGTCAGCATCATCAACAACCGATAGGAACAAGGAGATGACTATACGTGGAGAGGATGACAGTAGGGACCCACCAGCGTCATGGCAGTACGCAAGCAAGCGCCTCTATATTACAAGCTCAAAACTATGGTTCCTCCTAATGGTTGGACATCTGGTGCTCACGCCATTGTCAACGTAGTCAATAAACGAGGGAATTACACTACGAGCGGCTGACACCAGGGACCCAGCAGATCTCGCAGTTATTTTTTGAGGAACAAGCAGTTCTTATTTATACTAGTTTTAGCGACTGATCAGGGTAACAATGGGGCTGTGCGGGGGCTGTGGCCCGTCTAGCCAGGGTTTTATTTATGTTTATCACATCATGAGCCTAGTTGTGTTTTTTTCTTGCTGAAAATGGCTAGCCCAGTTTTATTTTTTCTAAAGAAATACCCAAACGAGGCCTACTTGCTTTATCAACCCTGCTAGGCTGCAAATCTTTCAAGACGAGGAGAGTTTCATTCGGTTTTCCCAAAAATGGGCCGTACATTTTTAAAACACATTAAACCAGGAATTAGTTTCAATCTCTTTTCATTACAAGATATTAAATTCCATTAATTTTTACGAGTGGACAATTATTTGGATTTTATTTTATATAAATTATTTTTCAAAATAGTTTGAATGTGAATTGATATTTCGGGATTAAAAATAGTTGACCGCACCGAAATATGCAAAATTTCGTATACATTTTAACCGCGGCCACAATATGGGGTGTAATGCTAACAAAAAGAATACATAAATTTTGCAGACTAAGGCATAGCCTAGTGGTGGGAAGGGGCTGATGCCTTCCCACCCACCCAGGTTCAAGGCATGGTACTTGTAATTTGGGTTTGTTGCACCAATTATACTGTATGGGGTTCCCTTACAGTCTTTCTGTCAAAAAATGCTAACAAAAAGAAGATGGGCTCCAAAAAAATTCTTAAGAATTGGCAAATGGGCTGTACATTATTAGAAATAATGCACACGAGAGCAGTGACTGTTGGATGTCCATCCAACGGTTGTCGTGCTTCTTCAATCTCTGCTCTTCCTGCTCCAGCCGCTCAAACAAGCGCCGGCGGGACTGCCTGCTCCCTCCTCCCGCGGCCGGCTATGCTTCCGCGCAGGTCTCACCGCCCCACCGTACTCCCATCGCTTGCCTAGCCATCCCTATACTCACCCACACCTACTGTTATTTTTCGGGGACGGCAGACGAACCAGTAAACCCTCGTACTCCTCCGCGTGGGAAACAACTGCCGAGTCTTCCCTGGCTCCGTGTCGTTCCCTTCCTAGGCCTCGCCGTCGTCCACCGCCCTGGTGCGCTCGGCGCGGCCTGGTCAATGTGGTCAATGACCGACACGCATCTGAAGTGGACTGTACGTGGAGAGGCTGACATTTGGGTCCATGGCCGCACGCAAGGAAATGCCTCCTTATTATGCGCAAAATAATGATTCCTCCACCTGACATCTAGGACCCACCGAAAGGGCCTTTGTATTTCGCGAAAAAAATGTTACCGCCACTGACAGCTCGGACCCACCAGCTATATCTTCGCACGCAAGGAAGTGCCTCCTTATTACGCACAAAAAATGAAGACCCCCCTGCTAGCTGGGACCCACCATAGTGGGTGGCTGACTTGTGGGCCTACTAAGTTGACGGGGACGGAGGGCTTTCAACTTAGTCAATATGAACGATTCTAGCTCCAGTGACCATATGATGTCCATCCAACGGCCATAGTGCTTCTTCAACCTCTGGTCTTCTTGCTCCAGCCGCCCAAAGCAGCGCTGGTCGTGCCGCCTGCTCCTGCCTCCCGTGGCCGGCTGTGTTGCCGCAAAGGCCTCACCGCCCCCATACTACTCCCACCACTGGCCAGGCCATCCCTCCACTCACTCACACCCCCTGTTATTCTGCGGCGACGGCAGCCTCACACCGCAATCGAACCAGTGAACCCTCGTACTCCTCTCCGCATGGGCATCCACTGCCGCGTCTTCCCCGGCTCCGCGCCGTCCCCTTCCTAGGCCTCATCATCGTCCACTGCCTTGGTGGTCTCGGTGCGGCATGGTCAATGTGGTCAACGACCGACTTCCATCAGAAGAGTACTGTATGTGGAGAGGCTGACAGCTGGGTCCATCGCCGCAGCTGGGTCCACGGCCACAACCCAGTTTTTTTGTGATTTGCTAAGTAAGTCGCTTTGTCAGGCATGTTGAGCTGCAAATCTTTCAAGACGAGGAGAGCTTCATTCGGCTGGCCGAGAAAATGGCCTATCAGTAATGAGAAATGGGTTGTACATTTTTAAAACATATTAAACCGGCAATTAGTTTCAAATTTCTTTTTTTCATTTCGAGATTTTAAATTGCATTGATTTTTATGCGTGGAAAATTTGTTGGATTTTATATTGATATACATTTATTTTTAAAATCAGTTTGAATGTGACTCAAAATTATGGGATTAAAAATAGTTCGGACCGCACCGAAATATGCAAAATTTCGTATAATTTTTTAACCGTGGCCACAATATGGGCTGTAATGCTAACAACAAAAATATGGGTTCCAAAAAAACCCTTAAGAATTGGCAAATGGGTTGTAAATTATTAGAAATAATGGCAGATGGGATGTATGATGTTTTCCACAGATTTGAGGCTTTCCTAAAAAAAGGTTGATGCACAAGCAGTGACTGTTGGATGTCCATCCAACGATCGTCGTGCTTCTGCAATCTCTGCTCTTCCTGCTCCAGTCGCTCAAACAAGCGCCGGCGGGACTGCCTGCTCCGTCCTCCCTACGGTCGGCTGTGCTGCCGCGCAGGCCTCACTGCCCCATCATACTCCCATCGCTGTCCTAGCCATCCCTCTACTCACCCACAGCTGTTGTTATTCTCCGGCGATGGCAGACGAACCAGTAAACCCTCGTATAGTCGTAATCCCCTCAGCGTGGGAAACAACTGCAGAGTCTTCCCTGGCTGCATGTCGTTCCCTTCCTAGGCCTAGCCGTCGTCCACCGCCCTGGTGCTCTCGGTGCGGCCTGGTCAACGTGGTCAACGACCGACATGCATCTGAAGTGGATTGTATGTGGAGAGGCTGACAGCTCGGTCCACGGCCGCACGCAAGGAAATGCCTCCTTATTACTCGCAAAATAATGATTCCTCCACCTGACATCTGGGACCCACCGAAAGGGCCTCTGTATTTTGCGAAAAAATGTTACCGCCGCTGACAGCTCGGACACACCAGCTATATCTTCGCATGCAAGGAAGTGCCTCCTTATTACGCACAATAAAATGAATACTCCCCCTGCTAGCTGGGACCCAGTATAGTGGCAGGCTGACTTGTGGGCCTACTAAGTTGACGGGGACGGAGGGCTTTGTCAAATTAGTCAATATGCATGATTCTAGCTCCAGTGACTGTACGATGACATCCAACGACCGTAGTGCTTCTTCAACCTCTGGTCTTCTTGCTCCAGCCGCCCAAACCGGCGCCGGTCGTGCCTTGTGCTCCTGCCTCCCGTGGCCGGCTGCGATGCGGCGGAGGCCTCACCGCCCCTACTTCTCCCACCGCTGGCCAGGCCATCCCTCTACTCACCCACAACCCGTGTTATTCTGCGGCGACAGTAGCCTCACACTGCAGCGAACCCTCATACTCCTCTACGCGTGGGCATCCACTGCCGCATCTTCCTTGGCTCCACGTCGTCCCCTTCCTAGGCCTCACCATCGTCCACCGCCCTGGTGCTCTCGGTGTGGCGTGGTGAACATGGTCAAGGAACGGCTTCCATCAGACGTGGACTGTACGTGGAGAGGCTGACAGCTGGGTCCACGGCCGCAGCAAGGAAGTGCCTCCTTATTACGCGAAAAATAATGATTTCTCCACCTAACAGCAAGGACCCACCGGACAGGCCACCGTATTTTGTGAAAAAAACATTTCCCCCTGACTGCTGGGACCCACCGGGCGGGCACCGTATTTCGCGAAAAAACCATTCCCCCCACTGTCAGCTCGGATCCACCGGAATTGCCTCCTTATTACGCAGAAAAAAATGAATACCCCCTGCTAGTTGGGACCCACCTTGGTGGGAGGCTCACTTTTGGGCCTACTAAGTTGACGGGGACGGAGGGCTTTGTCAACTTAGCCAATATGAACGATTATAGCTCCAATGACCGTATGATGTCCATCCAACGACCATAGTGCTTCTTCAACCTCTGGTCTTCTTGCTCCAGCCGCCCAAAGCAGCACCGGTTGTGCCGCCTGCTCCTGCCTCCTGTGGCCGGCTGTGTTGCTGCGGAGGCCTCACCTCCCCCATACTACTCCCACCGCTGGCCAGGCCATCCCTCCACTCACTCACACCCCCTGTTATTCTGCGGCGATGGCAGCCTCACACCGCAATCGAACCAGTGAACCCTCGTACTCCTCTCCGCATGGGCATCCACTGCCGCGTCTTCCCCGGCTCCACGTCGTCCCCTTCCTAGGCCTCATCGTCGTCCACCGCCTTGGTGGTCTCGGTGCGGTGTAGTCAATGTGGTCAACGACCGACTTCCATCGGAAGAGTACTGTATGTGGAGAGGCTGACAACTGGGTCCACAGCCGCAGCTGGGTCCACGGCCACAACCCAGTTTTTTTGTGATTTTCTAAGTAAGTCGCTTTGTCATGCATGTTGAGCTGCAAATCTTTCAAGACAAGGAGAGCTTCATTCGGCTGGCCGAGAAAATGGCCTATCAGTAATGAGAAATGGGTTGTACATTTTTAAAACACATTAAACCGGCAATTAGTTTCAAATTTCTTTTTTTTCATTTCGAGATTTTAAATTGCATTGATTTTTATGCGTGGACAATTTGGTGGATTTTATATTGATATACATTTATTTTTAAAATCAGTTTGAATGTGACTCGAAATTACGGGATTAAAAATAGTTCGGTCCGCACCGAAATATGCAAAATTTCGTATAATTTTTTAACCGTGGCCACAATATGGGCTGTAATGCTAACAACAAAAATATGGGTTCCAAAAAAACCCTTAAGAATTGGCAAATGGGTTGTAAATTATTAGAAATAATGGCAGATGGGATGTATGATGTTTTCCACAGATTTGAGGCTTTCCTAACAAAAGGTTGACGCACAAGCAGTGACTGTTGGATGTCCATCCAACGATCGTCGTGCTTCTTCAATCTCTGCTCTTCCTGCTCCAGCCGCTCAAACAAGCACCAGCGGGACTGCCTGCTCCGTCCTCCCTGCGGTCGGCTGTGCTGTCGCGTAGGCCTCACTGCCCCATCATACTCCCATCGCTGGCCTAGCCATCCCTCTACTCACCCACACCTGTTGTTATTCTCCGGCGACGGCAGACGAACCAGTAAACCCTTGTATAGTCGTAATCCCCTCAGCATGGTAAACAACTGCAGAGTCTTTGTAACACCCCGGATGTAACTTTCCCAATTTGTACTCCAACTCTTGCCGTTTCCGGCGTTAAGTTATATTTATTTCCTCGGGTTCGGGTTTTTGTCTCCGTGTATTGTTGTCGTTGTCATGCATCTCATATCATGTCATCATGTGCATTGAATTTGCATACGTGTTCGTCTCATGCATTCGAGCATTTTCCCCGTTGTCCGTTTTGCATTCCGGCGCTTCGTTCTCCTCCGGTGGTCATTTCTAGCTTTCTTTCGTGTGTGGGGATTAAACATTTCCGGATTGGACCGAGACTTGCCAAGCGGCCTTGGTTTACTACCGGTAGACCGCCTGTCAAGTTCCGTATCATTTGGACTTCGTTTGATACTCCAACGATTAACCGAGGGACCGAAAAGGCCTTGTGTGTGTTGCAGCCCAACACCCCGTCAATTTGGCCCAAAACCCACCTAACTCTGCTCCATCATCTAGAGCGTTCGATCACGATCGCGTGGCCGAAAACCGCACCTCATTTGGACTCTCCTAGCTCCCCCTATGCCTATTTAAACACCCCCCGATTTTCGGATCTCCCCCTACCTCCGAGACCCTAAAAATCATCTCCGCGCGGCCGGACGTGTCCACCCGCCGCCGGACGAAAAATCCCGCCGCCGCCGTCGCCACGTGTCACCTCACCATTGGTCGGTCCCCGCGCCCACATCGCCACAGCCGCCGCGGCCCGGGCGAGCCCGAACCGGGCCCCCGCGCGGCCCGTTCCCCGCGCCGCCCGACCGCCTCGCTGCGCCGCCCGCCTCCTCTCTCCGTGGCCGAGCCGCCTCTCCGCCGGCGATCCGCCGCATGCCGCCGCCTCTCCACGCCGGCGACGAGCGCCGCAGCTCCGCCGCCCGCCGCCCGGCAAGCCGCCGCACGGGCCCATAGCCGGTCGGCCCCCACGCCGCCCCGCACGGCCCTCCTCCTCGCCGGATCTCCACCCCGGCGACCCCTCCGGCGAGCTGCCCCGGTCAACCTCGAACGGCGCGCCGCCCCGATCTAGATCTGGACAGTAAACCCTAATCCGGAGGTGTTTTTTTTCTCTGTCCCAGAAATTTCGATCCAAGTGCTCATGTTCGTGACCCCGTAACTTTGCATCCGTAGCTCCGATTCATGCATATAGCATATCAAAATGTTCATCTCAGAGAGTACATCATTTCGTTCCATTGAATCATTTTCATTTGAGTTTATCTTGATGCCCGAAATGCTGTTAGAAGAGGGCTACTTGAGATTATTGTCAGATCTGCTGCTCCGTTTAGGTTTTTGTCATTTTTGCGATGATTAATGTGTGCATGCTATGCCCTGATGCTCTACATATGTTTTATTAAGGGTTTTGTCATCTTTCCAGAGGTGCAACCCATGTATTTTTGTGATGTGTGTGGTGACTTGTGCAAGCTTGCAACGTGGTGCACTTGCTTATTCTGTTTTCAGGGATTTAGTAATTTCACTAAGTCCTTGATCTGTTTATCTCATGATGCCATATGTTCATGTTGTTTCCTAGTGATCCATGCCTCTTTTGAGGATGATCAGTAAGGATGTTTTGTTAATCTTGTAGTGCTCTATCCATCCATGTCTTTGTTTGCAATTATGGAGCACCCTATCTTGAGTCAATCGAGCTCTACTTTTGCTACTTTGTGAATCTGGGCAGATTGTCAACTTGTTTGCAATTTTGCCGGTGATGTTGTAGTTGATCCGTGCATGCTATGCTATTTTTCTTGCCATGCCTAGCTTGCATTTTTTTGCCTTCTTGATGGGTGTATGCTTGTCTTGCCATGACTTGCACCGTAGTGAGTGCATCGAGCTCGTAAACATGCCTACTTGGGTTATGTTTCAGCATGTGTCAGTTTTTCACTAAGTCTGAAAACTGATTATGTTTTTGCTATGTTCACGTGCTTGCAATTGTATTTTCTGATCCCTTTTGGCTCAAGGTCACTAAGGGACTTTTGTTAAGCTCTTTGCATTTCCTGTCATATCTTGCATTTTGCATCCCGCATAGCATATCATCTTTGCATCGTGTTGTTTGAGTTTGCACGTGGTTGATTGTATCCTTGTTGCTTGTTTGTCTTGTTTGGGTAGAGCCGGGAGACGAGTTCGCTAACGAGGAGCCCATTGAGTTTGCTTTTGAGGATCCAGTCAACTCTGACAACCGTGCAGGCAAGATGATCATACCCTCGAAATCACTACTATCTTTGCTATGCTAGTTTGCTCGCTCTTTTGCTATGCCATTGCTACGATGCCTACCACTTGCTTGCAAGCCTCCCAAATTGCCATGTCAAACCTCTAACCCACCATGTCCTAGCAAACCGTTGATTGGCTATGTTACCGCTTTGCTCAGCCCCTCTTATAGCGTTGCTAGTTGCAGGTGAAGATTGAAGGCCGTTCCTTGTTGGAACATTTATTTACTTGTTGGGATATCATTATATTGCTATGTTATCTTAATGCATCTATATACTTGGTAAAGGGTGGAAGGCTCGGCCTCTCGCCTAGTGTTTTGTTCCACTCTTGCCGCCCTAGTTTCCGTCATATCGGTATTATGTTCCCGGATTTTGCGTTCCTTACGCGGTTGGGTTATAATGGGAACCCCTTGATAGTTCGCCTTGATTAAAGCTTTTCCAGCAATGCCCAACCTTGGTTTTACCATTCGCCACCTAGCCTTTTTCTTATTTTAGCCCCCCCCCCCCCCCGGGCCAGTGCTCCTTTGAGTGTTGGTCCAACTAAGCGATGTCCGGGGCTACCAGGGGCAACTCTGGGCTGGCCTACCCGACGTCTGGCTCATCTGAGTGTGCCGTGAGAAAGAGATATGTGCAGCTCCTATCGGGATTTGTCGGCACATTCAGGCGGTGTTGTTGGTCTTGTTTTAACCTGTCGAAGTGTCTTGAATTACCGAGATACCGAGTCTAATCGGAACGTCTTGGGAGGAGGTCTATTCCTTCGTTGACCGTGAGAGCTTGTCATGGGCTAAGTTGGGACTCCCCTGCAGGGATTTGAACTTTCGAAAGCCATGCCCGCGGTTATGGGCAGATGGGAATTTGTTAATGTCCGGTTTAGATAACTTGAACCTTAACTTAATTAAAATGAATCAACTGAGTGTGTTACCGTGATGGCCTCTTCTCGGCGGAGTCCGGGAAGTGGACACGGTGTTGGAGTAATGTTTGCGCAGGTTGCTCTCTACTTTCTCGCTCGCGCTTTGCCTCCTCTTCTCGCTCTCTTTTGCGAATAAGTTAGCCACCATATTTGCTAGTCGCTTGCTGCAGCTCCACTTATATTTACCTTGCCATACCTATAAGCTTAAATAGTCTTGATCGCGAGGGTGCGAGATTGCTGAGTCCCTGTGGCTCATAGATTACTATTACACCAGATGCAGGGCCTGATGATTCCGCTCCAGGAGACGCGTATGAGCTCAAGTGGGAGTTCGACGAAGACTCTCAACGTTACTATGTTTCCTTTCCCGATGATCAGTAGTGGTGCCCAGTTGGGGGTGATTGGGATCGTGTCGCATGTTGGGTTCTCTTTTATTTTGGCGCCATAGTCGGGCCATGAGTGTTTGGTTGATGTAATGTTATTTATGTAATTGATTGACGTGGCGAGTGTAAGCCAACTATGTTATCTCCCCTTTATTATTTACATTACATGGGATGTTGTGAAGATTGCCTAACTTGCGACATATGCCTTCAATGCGATTATGTCTCTAAGTCGTGCCTCGACACGTGGGAGCTATAGTCGCATCGAGGGTGTTACATCAGGGACGGAGGGCTTTGTCAACTTAGTCAATATGAACGATTCTAGCTCCAGTGATCGTACGATGTCCATCCAACAGCCATAGTGCTTCTTCAACCTCTGGTCTTCTTGCTCCAGCCGCCCAGACCAGCGCCGGTCATGCCACGTGCTCCTACCTCCCGTGGCCGGCTATGATGCCGCAGAGGCCTCACCGCCCCCTACTACTCCCACCGCTGGCCAGGCCATCCCTCTACTCACCCACACCCCCTGTTATTCTGCGGCGACGGCAGCCGAACCAGTGAACCCTCATACTCCTCTATGTGTGGGCATCCACTGCCGCGTCTTCCCCAGCTCCGCATCGTCCCCTTCCTAGGCCTCGCCGTCGTCCATCGCCCTGGTGCTCTCGTCGTGGCGTGGTCAACGTGGTCAAGGAACGGCTTCCATCGGACGTGGACTGTACGTGGAGAGGCTGACAGCTGGGTCCATGGCCGCAACAAGGAAGTGCCTCCTTATTATGCAGAAAATAATGATTCCTCCACCTGACAGCAGGGACCCACCATACGGGCAACCGTATTTCGCGAAAAAAAAGTTTCCCCCTGACTGCTGGGACCTACCAGCTACATCTTCGCACGCAAGGAAGTGCGTCACGGCAAAAAACGATTCGCCCCTGACTGCTGGGACCCACCAACTACATCTTCCCACGCAAGGAAGTGCCTGACAGTCGGTACCCACCTGGTCGAAGCATATGTAGCGTTGTCATTCTGGTCGCGAACGTGTACGTACATACTGGTCGATGTAGAGGAACACTTGTCGTAGTAGAGGCGCGCACGTAGCATGTACACGTACGTACAGCGGCCAGTGTGCAAGAAAGAAAATACGACCACGTACGTACATATGGGCGGGGTCTCGAACTGTAAGTGCATCTAGTCCCACCCCTAGTTGGTTTTGGAGTATTGATGACAAACCTAGTTGAGGGACTAATGTGTTTGTGAGAATTGTAGGATAACACAGGTAGAAGTCCCTCATTGATTCGGTTTTCCTACCAGAGATGACCCCTAAAAATGTATGAAGACATTGATGTCAAAGGTGGTATGTGAAGATATTCACATTGAAGACTATGACAAGAGAAGACATCGCATGAAGCCTATGGAGCTCGAAGACTTAGATCTTTCGTAGTTCTTTTTCTTCTTTGTTGAGTCATAGGAACCACCGTACTGTTAAGTGGGGTCCAAGAGAACCAGTGAGAATGACTGAAGTGATGCTTAACCAAAACCTATGTCTTCGAGTGAAGACTATGAGAGCGAATCTTGTCCAGAGTCGGACAAGTCAGCTTTGCTTGTAGCCCAAGTAAAGTTGCCGTGTGTGTTTGAAATCTGACCGTTGGAACACGTGTCAGTTCCTTAGTGACCCAGGGTCATTTCGGAAAAATCAGGTCGGGTTGCCTAGTGGCTATAAATAGCCCACCCGCTACAACCATAAACGGTTGGCTGCTCAGAGTTAGAGTATGGCTTTTGTCGTTTGAGAGCAACCCACCTCGAAGCCTTTGAGAGAGAATTCCTTGCGAGCATAAAGCCCTAACCACCCAGAGCCAAAGAGTGTTAGGCATCACTTAAGTCTTCCTGTCTGTGTGATCTGAAGACTTATTACACTTGAGGACTGTGAATCCTCCAGCCGGTTAGGCGTCGCATTCTGAGCATCCAAGAGTCATTGTGGATCGCCGATGAACGAAGTCTGTGAAGGTTTGGGAGTCTACCTTGAAGACTTACCAGAGTGATTGGGTGAGGTCTGTGTGATCTTAGCTCAAGGGGAATACATTGAGGACTGGGTGTCCTGAGCTGCGTGGTCAGGACTGGGGGTCCGGGACTGTGTGTCCTCAGGTTTAAATACCTAGCCGCCCTAACCAGACATACAGTTGTCACAGCAACTGGAACTGGTCTAACAAATCATTGTCTTCAACGAGTCACTGGTTTCATCCTTCCTTTCCCTTTACTTACTGTTGGTCCTTGTGAAGTCATTGTATGATTGCACTATCTTTTGTCTTCACTGAGTGACTGCATGTTCTATTTGGCTTCATAATATCTTCCTACCTGATCCTAACTACCTAGCTGCTATAGGTCATTGTGCTTTCACTTCATTGAATACTTGACTATGGTTTGCCTAGTGTAGTCTACCTTCCGCTGCATGGTAATAGGTCTATTTCTATCGTTTGTCTTTGAAACTTCCACATTTTGAAGACTTTCATAAAAATCGCCTATTCACCCCCCTCTAGTCGATATAACGCACTTTCAATTGGTATCAGAGCAAGGTACTCCCTTGTTCTGTGTGATTCGGTTTAACCACCTGGAGTTTTAGCTATGTCGACTGCAGGGATAATTAAAGTCTCCGCTGCATGTCCCGTCTTCAATGGAACTGAATATCCCTACTGGAAGAATAAGATGCGCATGCATCTTGAAGCCATTGATGTCGATCTATGGTATGTCATCAAGAATGGTGTTCCTAAGGCTGGTGAAGGTGTCACCACTGCTGATGTCAAGAAGTTCGTTCAACTGGACTCCACTGCCAAGAACACCATCTGTGGTCATCTGACCAAAGGACAGTATGGCCGTGTAAGTGCTTTGGAAACATCTAAGCTAGTATGGGACTGGCTCTCCAAGGTCAATGAAGGCGTCTCAACCCAGAGAGATCAGAGAATCAGCGTCCTTCGCAACCTCTTCAACCGCTTCAAGAGAAATGACAATGAGAATGTCCAGCTCACATTTGATCGACTCACTGACATCACAAATGAGCTTCAAGCTCTCGGCGCCACTGAGATCACCAAGCATGAAGTCGTCAAGACACTCCTGAGATCACTTGACAGCTCGTTTGACACCCTAGCCCCAATGATTCAAGAACGTCCTGACATCAAGACACTCGATCCGTCTGACATACTTGAGAGGCTCAACACACACGAGTTACAGCTTTCTGAGAAAAGAGACATCTACGGTCCCAACTATGGGCGAACTCGTGCCTTGAAGGCAAAAGCTGTCTCCACATCTGAAGAAGAATCCGACAGCAGTTCTGATGATCCTGAAGACATTGGAAAGGAGCTTGCTATGCTTGTGAAGAAGTTCCAAAAATTCACCAAGAAGAAAGGCTTCAGAAAGTCTTCACGATCAAGCTCAAGGAATGATGAAGCTTCTGCTTATGACTACAAGAAAAGATCATGCCACAAGTGCAAGAAACCTGGCTACTACATCTCTGAGTGTCCGTAGTGGGACAATGAGAACAACAACAAGAAGAAGAAGAGCAAGGAGTATGACTCTGACGACAAGAAGAAGAAGAAATACTCAAAGTCTTCTTCCAAGTCTTCCTCCAAGTCTTCATCACACAAGAAGAGCTCATCTGGCAAGGCACGTGCGTTTGTTGGCAAGGAAATGGATTCAGAGGAGGAGTCTGCTTCTGAGGAGGCGGAGGTGGAGTCTGAGGAGGAGTCCGATTCTGGCGTTGCGAGTCTGGCTACAGCATACGTTGCCAAGTCCATCTTCAACACTGAAGACAACGACTACATCACCGACACCGATGCAAATGACAAGGACTACTCCGCTCCTACCTACTGCTTCATGGCACGCGGTGCCAAGGTAAACACACGCACTACTCACTATCAAACATCTAGTGAAGATGACTCTGATTGTGATTCCAAATCCAGCTACAAAACACTTGCTAAAATTGCAACTGAACAACAGAAAGCTATGGAACATATTCAAAAACTATTAGACAAAAGCGATGATCTGCTAGACGCTGAAATGACTCGATCTCAGTCCTTAATTGAAGACATAAAAAATCTTCATGTTAAGTATGTGGAACTTGGAAGTCGTCATGAAACGCTCTCAACAACTCATGAAACGCTTTCCTATGATTATCTTCAAAGGAAGCAAGATCTTGAGAAATTGAGACCGGCTCATGAAGATCTTCAAAAGGAAAACGAGTCACTTCGCGCCAAACAGATCAGTTCCGCTCAGGAAGGATTTGAACCACCATGTCTTAAATGCATTGAGCATGATAACGCTACCTCTGTTGCTGAATGTTCTACTGCTGCTACTATTGCAATATCTTCAACTGTTGATGTGGTAACTAACCCCTACGCTGAGGATACCACTGCTATTGCTGATGAGAATGCTAGGTTGAAGACACTGCTTGAAACAGGGATGTACAAAAGTCTCAAAGGGCATCAGACACTATGTGATGTCCTCAAAAGGCAGATCCTGAACCGAAACCCTAGGAAAGAGGGTGTTGGGTTTGAAAGGAAAATGAATGCTGATGGCTCTTACTGGAAACCTGAGCAGTACCCCAAAACCACATGGGTTGCTGCAAAGGAACCCTCAGCGGATCCATCCACCCTATCTGGCTTCACTTGTGCTAATCCCATCGTTATTGATGAATCCTTTGATGCAAACTATAAACTGTTTAAGAATCAGAATGGTGAAGTGTTTGCCGGGTATATTGGTACTAACTGCAGGAATGGATCGCCTATGAAGAAGATCTGGGTGCCGAAAAGGTGTTTGGAGAATCTTCCTGTGAATGTCATCATGACACCATAGGTGAAGAAGATAAACCCCAGACCACAGGCTTCATACGGTCCAAAGGCTTCATACAGACAGAGGACTCACCTGAGTCGCACTAACGCAAATGTTTTGCAGGGAAGCCATACTCAGGCCTATGAATATGAGCGCGGTTCATCAAACCGCCATGTTCATAAGACCAAGAACTATTCTGCTTATTCTTATGAGTACTATTGTCCTCCTGCAAGACTTTTTGCTAGGGCTCCAAAGCCAAAGTTCTCAGATGCTGCACTTAGATTTATTGCTTCTAAGCCACCCTTGAAGATGTGGGTGGCTAAGAAAGCTTAACTCTCTTTTGCGGGGAAGGGTCTCCAGCAGAAAACCAAAATCGTCTGACGCTATTGCTGGGGACCTTAAACATCTTGTAGGGCGCAAGATCAAATGCCCGAATGGTCTTATTATGTACTTTGTTCCTGAATCGCTTGCTACTCGCCCTATCAGTCCAAATCTCGATCTAAGCTTTCATAACCCACTGGTTCGTCAAATGTTTTTGCTTCACAATTCTCTTCGTGAAGCCTATCCCCCTAACTGCACTGTAGGGTACGACACAGAATGGATTATTGATAGTGGGTGTACCAATCACATGACTGGCAAGAGACTCAACCTTATGTCCATCCGACAAGAGTCACATCACATTTGCTGACACTGGTAAAAGTAAGGTATTGGGTCTAGGTAGAGTTGCAATCTCAAAGGATCAACACATGGATAAAGTCATGCTTGTTGAATCCCTTGGTTTCAACTTAATGTCTGTCTCAATGCTTTGCGATTTAAACATGATTGTGATGTTTGGAAAATATCGTTGCCTTGTTCTAATGGAATCTGACAAGTCTCTAGTGTTTGAAGGGTATAGGAAAGATGATTTGTACGTGGTAGATTTCTCAGCAGGACCACAACTTGCCGTATGTCTTCTGGCAAAAGCTTCAGAATGCTAGCTCTGGCATCAGAGGCTAGGGCATGCTGGCATGAGGAACCTCCACACCCTTGCAAAGAAGAAGCATGTCATAGGCATCGAGGGCGTCAAGTTCAAGAAAGATCACTTATGCGGTGCCTGTGAAGCAGGAAAGATGACGAGAGCCAAGCATCCCTCGAACACAATCATGACAACAACTCGACCCTTCGAACTGCTCCACATGGATCTTTTCGGTCCCACTCATTACTCAACTCTTACTACTACTGCTTGTCTCTATGGCTTTGTCATTGTTGATGATTATTCTAGATATACTTGGGTGCACATAATCCTTTACAAGACTGAAGTGCAGGATGTCTTCAGACGCTTCCCCAATCGAGCAATGAACAACTATCGCGCCAAGATAAAGCACATCAGAAGTGACAATGGCACTCAATTCAAGAACACTGGCCTTGATACGTATCTTGATACTTTGGGCATCACACATGAATTCTCAGCTCTGTACATGCCACAGCAGAATGGCGTCGTCGAACGCAAGAACAGAACACTCATTGAGATGGCCCAAACGATGCTTGATGAATACAAGACTCCAATAAAATTCTACCTGAAGCCATTGATACTGCATGCCATACAATCAACCGTGTTTATCTTCACAAGCTTCTGAACAAGACATCTTATGAGCTCCTTACTGGCAAGAAGCCAAATGTCAGTTACTTCAGAGTATTTGGCGCCAGGTGCTGGATCAAGGATCTACATCACACTTCAAAATTTGCACCAAAAGCACATGAGGGTTTTATGCTTGGATATGGAAAGGATTCGCACTCCTACAGAGTCTTCAATCTCTTTCATTATAAAGTGGTTGAAACAGTGGATGTGCGGTTCGATGAGACTAACGGTTCACAAAGAGAGCACCTACCAAATGTGCTAGATGAAGTTCCATCCAGTGAATCAATCAAACTTATGGGAACTGGAGAAATCATACCCTCTGAAGCTCAACCTGAAGAGGAACTTATCATCTCCGCACCTGATCAACCTGAAGACAATGCTCAGCCTGAAGACAATCCCTCTAACAATGACAATGATCAGCAAGAACAAAATCTTCGCCCTGTACATCCTCGTGTCGCAAATGAAGTGCAGATTGAGAGAATAATTGATAGCATCAATGCACCCGGTCTGCTCACTCGTTCAAGGGCAACACAGCTAGCAAATTTCTATAGGCACTTCGCATTCGTCTCAATAACAAAACCCAAGAAAGTTGAAGAAGCCTTCATGGAACCTGAATGGATTCAAGCTATGCAAGAAGAGCTTCAATAGTTTGAGATGAATAATGTATGGGAACTGGTTAAGCGTCCTGATCCTCGGAAGCACAATATAATAGGCACCAAATGGATATACCGCAACAAGCAAGATGAGCATGGTCAAGTTGTCAGAAACAAAGCTTGTCTCATTGCTCAAGGATATACTCAAGTGGAAGGGATTGACTTCGATGAAACATTTGCTCCCGTGGCTCGACTTGAAGCCATACGCATACTGCTGGCCTATGCAAATCATCATAACATACATCTATATCAAATGGATGTGAAGAGCACTTTTTCTCAATGGCAAGATTGAAGAAGAAGTGTATGTTGCACAACCGCCTGGCTTTGAAGATCCAAAGCATCCTGACATGGTATACAAACTCAATAAGGCACTGTATGGCCTCAAACAAGCCCCTCGGGCTTGGTATGACACACTCAAATACTTCCTGAAAAGCAAAGGCTTCACACCTGGTTCCCTCGACCCCACTCTCTTCATGAAGACATATGATGGTGAACTGTTTGTGTGCCAAATATATGTGGATGACATTATCTTCAGCTGCACCAATCAGAAATACACTGAAGAGTTTGGATATATGATGCAAGAGCAATACCAGATGTCCATGATGGGAGAGCTGAAGTTCTTCCTTGGTCTTCAAATACGACAGCAACGCAACGGCATCTTTATATCTCAAGAGAAGTATCTCAAAGATTGCCTAAAGAAGTTCGGTATGCAAGACTGCAAAGGCTTCACGATGCCAATGCCAGCCAAACATCATCTGGGTCCCAACGACAATGGTAAAGAGTTCGATCAAAAGGTATACCGCTCCATGATTGGTTCTTTACTTTATCTATGTGCATCTAGGCCAGATATTATGCTTAGTGTTTGCATGTGTGCTCGATTCCAAGCGGCACCAAAGGAATCGCATCACTTAGCTGTGAAGCGAATTCTTCGATATTTGGCTTACACCCCAACTCTAGGATTATGGTATCCAAAGGGCTCAGAGTTTGATCTAGTTGGATTCTCGGATGCTGATTATGCTGGTGACAAGGTTGATCGCAAGTATACATCAGGCACATGTCATTTTCTGGGACGATCACTTGTAAGTTGGTCTTCAAAGAAGCAGAACTGTGTATCTCTCTCCACTGCTGAATCTGAATACATTGCTGCTGGATCTTCCTGCACTCAGCTTCTGTGGATGAAGCAAACACTCAAAGACTATGACATTCATCTAAAGCAAGTGCCACTCTACTGCGACAACGAAATCGCCATCAAGATTGCCAACAACCCAGTTCAGCACTCGAAGACGAAGCACATTGAGATTCGTCATCACTTTCTCAGAGATCATGTTGTGAAGGAAGATATTGATATCATACACGTCAACACGAAAGAGCAATTGGCAGATATCTTCACCAGCCCTTGGATGAGAAGAGATTTTGCAAGTTATGGTGTGAGCTAAATATCTTGGAATCCTCAAATGTCCTGTGATCAGGCACACATCCTAACACTTATGCATATTGATGACTTAGATGTGCAACACATGAAGCAAAGTATATCTTCAATCAATGAAGACATGCATTCTAAGTGTGAATACATTAATGAGGAATTTGACCTCGGAGCGCCACGATAATTGAGCGCCGTGTCTGGGTCTAACACTTCCTATACGGTGGGTAATGCCACCACCAAATGTTCTGTTTGAAGTGTTTCACTCACGGCGTTACATTTGCTATGTCTTCACATTCGGTTTGGCTTCAATCTCAACATGTCTTCATGATTATCTTCACTATGTTGATTATATATATATACTAGTGTTCTGTCCTCTACAGCATTCACTTATAGCTATGTCTTCTTGTTGAATCTTTTGAACTAAGTGAATGTGATCGGACACTAACCTCTCTATGCTTTCTATCTCAAACTCTAACTCTCCAAATCATATGCATTCTCTTGAAACTGTCAAATGTCTTCTCTGCGTCCTTGTCAGCAGAAGATACAGAGACAAACATTAAGTCCGCTTTCAATGCTAATTCCTTCACCTGAAACCCGGAGAAGTGGGAACGACCACCCGACAATCCAGGCGTGCGTGGGACGTGGAACAACCTCCGATATGCTGCATGATGGCCACGTGTTCCTCAGATGTGAATCGCTAGGGGCACCTGTGTAATAACACTGAGCCGCCCCTGTCCCTATAAATACACACCACACCACAGTCATTATCTCTTCTTCCACTCTCACACGAACCCTAGCGCCACCGCTAGCCCTCGACGATACCGGCGACGAAGTGCTTAGCTGTCGCAACCTCTCCGACGCCGTCTTCACACCGACCGCGGACATCATCTTCTCCGCCGTCGCCATAGGTGTCCTCCGTTGCTAAGTTAGGGCACGGACGATCGAACTGCTCGGCCTCCTCTTCTACTCCGTCTAGAAGTTCCTTGTGTGGTAAATAAAACTTCCTTTTACGGCCCCTTTTGATTCTACAGATTCGTCACTTTCTACCACAACTAGTTTTTGTTCACACATGTTGGATCCACTTCATACTGTATCTCATATTATGCCTAGTATGTTCACTTATGCTTCACAAAGTAGTTAGATTCCTCACTTGTACTGATCTCTGGATTCGTACAAATCTGGAACCAACTCCTTATCTATGAGTGAATGTCTTCGCATGATGAGGTCAATGTCTTCTAAACTGATTTATCTTCAAAATCTTCTAAGAATGCATATGACCTCTTCCCCTTCCCTCGCACCTTAATGCTGTCACAGGTACATGTCCATGGGAGAATCCCTTGGTTCTCATAGTCTGCATTCATTTGCAGAATTCTTACAGTATCATATAAATTCTCCTGAAGCCAGTTCCTGTTTGTCCAGCAAGCGAAAGCCTTTGAAGCCTTTGAACGTGTTGAAGCCATTCAGTTTGAAGTTCATGGCTGCAGAGAAATCAGTAAGGAAGGGTGGCAGACAACATCGTGGGGGAACATCAAGAGATTTGCCTGATGACCTCTCAGAGCTTTACAAGACAGATCCTAAAGAGGATTACAATCAGCGCAAGACACGAATCCAATGGATTCGACGATATTGGGCAGAACAGTGGTTCAAGTACAGATTTGTGATAAAGGAATATGCTGAAAAGAATGCCATCAAGCGACCATGGGGAGACATCCTCTACAAAAATCTTCAACCCAGGTCCAGAGATGAAGCCATTGAACAAGACTTCTATCCCTGCATGGTCCATGGACCACAGCCTACGGATGCTGACCCATCGTCACTGCTATGGTGTCGAGACGACAATCTGTTCAAGCGCAACTTCCAGTTTGCCCAGAATTCGGCGAAGCAGAACAAGAAGTCTTTGGGACTAGACTTCAACCCTGGTCCCTCTGCTCCCCGTGCCGATGGCACCCGCGAAGCTGAACCCAATCTTGTTGGGCCCTTCTACAACCTGGAAGGTCTCATCACTCATATCATGGTTCAAGGGACAGCCGTGGATGAGCCTGCAAATGATGCTGAATCAGATGAAGCGCCTGCAGCGCCGAAGCCAAAGAAACTGAAGCAGCCTAAAGCTTCAAAGCCTGCCTTAGCACCAAAAATCTCACGGGCGAAGCCATTGGCTACTGCACCTCCTGAAGACAATGTGCAGTATGAAGATCTGTCGCGCATCTCCAAGCCCCAGAAAGTCAAGATGCCTCTTCCACACACCAGCCAAGAACTGACTGCTGCTACTATTCTGCGCAACGATGCCATTGATCTGTCCAGTGATGAAGATCTAGCAGATGACGCTCTTGAGCAACTGATCAAGAGCAAAGAAGAAGCAGAAATCTTCAATGATCTGCCTCTCTTTGACGTGGCAATCATCCACAACTTCATTGATGAGTGGTTTGACACGCCCAACCTCAGCTTCGAAGATCTGCAACTTCCAATTGGCCTTAGTGTCGCCTTCCATGGGGCCATTGCTTCAGAGCTAGCTCTAGCTCAGCGCATCGTCGAACTGAAGCAAAAGATTGACTTTGAGAAAGCTCAGTTCAAGAAGCATATGGCCAAGCTCAGCGTGCAAGAGGTGAAAAACTTCAAGATTATGCTGCATGAGCTCAAAGAAGCCTTTCTCAAGAAACATGCAAAAGCTCAAGGTTCTCGTGAGCGCATGAAGGTCCTGGCTGACAAGAGTGTGCAAGCCTATAATGAGGCTGAGAAGCGCAAGGCCCTTGGTCGTCCTGGCATCGACCCCAGGATGGCTGCAAAGCAGAAGAAGAAGAAGAAGAAGAAGAAGAAGAAGAAGAAGCCCGCTATGGCCGAACCCGACGCACCAAGGCAGGAAGCACATCTCATTGTCTTCCCAACCAGCATGACTGGCTCGAAGCCAAAAGCCAGGTCTACCGCTTCAGAACTGAAGAAGACAAGGACTGCTGAGGCTGAAGCCAGAAAGAGGAAACATTCTGAAGCCTCTGATGTTGCTCCCTCCAAGAAGAAGCGGAAGACCAAGAAGGAACGGGCTGCTCCCACAGAGCCCTTACTTGTTGAACCCATCTCCATGGTTCGCCCTGCCGCTGAACATCAAGAGCGCCAACTGACTGTCCATGAGCCTGCTTTCACAGAGGCTCATGAAGCTGAAGACTTTCCAGCAGCTGATCCCACTGCTGCTGAAGACATTCGTCACCATGACCATGTTGAAGATGATGCAGTTCTTCCTCAGATCGAGCACCAACAGGTATCATCGCCTGTGCTTACTCACAGCGAACTCATCAGCATTGGTCGTCCTCTGACGCCAATTTCTTAGGATGCATCATGGGATGATCACCCACAAGAACAAGAAGAAGTTGACCTTGAGGCCCAGCCAACTCCTTCTCCAAAAGCGTCGCCAGCGTTACGCAGGCTTCGCAAAGGACCAAGGCCTCCAGTCTCTGAATCTGAAGCTAAAGCTGCTGAAGACATTCCGGCTGCATCAGCCGATGACACCCAAGAATAAGAACGTGTCCCCACTCCCCCAACTACTGATGAAGTTGTTCTCGCGGAGAACGTGTCTGTGCCCAACCCTCCAGCTCATCAAGTGGAGGTAGAAAATCTTGAGGCTGCCACCACCAACACCAATGAAGCCACTGACGCTGTCATGGCTGAAGCAAATATGGAGCCTACACCAACCCAAGAACCAGAAGTCAGCGAAGCCAATGATGCTACTGCTTCTGTTCCTGCGCCTGCTGCTGGTCCTTAGTTTGACTATCATGTTGAGCACAAGCCTCAGGTACAGAAGCCAATTCCAAGGTTGCCCAGGTTTCCAGGTCCTGCATCAGCACCTGGATCCTTCAATGTCAACGGCTTCAAAGCAGACAACACTTTCTTCAACAGCTCCAAGAACCCCTACTCAAGGGAATGAATATCTTCTGATCGGTTCTGGAGCTATCCACAGCGAAGCTATTACTCCTGCATTCTGTACAATCAAGGTCGCATCTTCCCACATAAGCGTCTTGACACTGAAGCAATAGCTGGTTTGCCCTGTCTGGAAGAAGCTCTGGATTGCTTCAAAGAGGTTGGATGGTTGCCTTTTGTCACCGACCAAGAGCACTAGAACGAAGAGTTGCTGCTCCAATTTTATGCCACACTTCACATACGTGGCTACAACAGAGATCCGAAGACTTGGGTCCTGGAGTGGATGACAGGAAATGTTCATCATGAAGCCAAAGACTTTGATATCATTGAGCTCACTGGTCTGCCCACTCCTGGAGATCTCTATGAACCTGGCTGTCAGCTTCACAGTGAAGCTATGGAGAACATCTTTTAGAAGCATGAACCGAACATGAGTTAGATGCTCAGTATGATGAAGCCCTTGCCACAAGATGCTGCATATCCTAAGGAGTTCTTTGTTGAAGACCTTGAGTATCTGCCAAGGACTATCTATCACATCATAAGGCGAACTCTCTGGCCCATCAAAGGGCATTCTCCACATGCCAAGCTGGAAGGTGCAATGAAGACTTTGTTCTTCTATATTCTTCATGGCAAATGCTTCAATGCACAAGACTTCTTCATCCACCAACTTGCTGCATTACGCTCTGATCTTTTTGGCTTGAAGTTCTACGCTCCATGGATAATGCGGCTGATTAAACTCCACTCCGCTATCTCATATCAACCATCTGCTCGCAATCATCGGATCTTTCTGCCTGATGTGGATATGTCCGTTGAAGCCATTTATCCTGAGCCTGCCAAGGAGCCTCTTAGTCTTCAGAATGCGGAGCATCAAAGTTTCTCTCAGAACATTGAAGGAGTTGAAGCAGTCACTCGTGTTTATCCTCTGGCTGGAACTACACGTGCACCTCATCGTGCCCTTACTGAAGCCACCGAAAGCACTATTGCCCAACGACCCAAGAAGCGATCTCATGTTCTCAATGACCGAGAGCTTCTGGTGGCTCTTCATCAGAAAAAGGATAGGCATCATGACTGGCTGAAGCGCCAAATGCAAAGCCTCTTGGTGGATGATAACCGCATTCGCAATCTTGCCACCAAGAATGCCTTTATTGCCCATGAAACCTCTCGACGCACATGGAAAGGGCTGACGCTTTATGTGCTCTGAAGATGATCTTCAAGAGGATGGCTTCTCTGAATGCTTCAAGTTTGACTCCACACCTCCCCGAAGGGCAGTGCTGCGACGAACTCCATCTCTTGAAGACTATGAGTTCTCTTCCTCTGCGGCAACTGTGAATGCCCGAGTGATTGAGGACGAAGACGATGCTACTTCACCACCCCCTCCTTCAGCACGCTTCGACACTGCTCCAAGTTCTTCTGCACCGCCGAACACCACCGACGACCCTGCTGCTTCACCTACTCTTCGTGGGAACGAGTAGATGCTCTATGTCTTCAAACCTTTTTGGTCCTTACTGACAAAAGGGGGAGAAGCATATGAGTTCGATAGTCTTCAAGCGGGTCCATATGGGCGGTTGCTTTATATTTTGCCTAGTGTTTACAACTCTCATTTTGATACATTTGGTTCTTTGAGTTGTAACACTTAAACTCGATGGTCGTCTGCTACTTATTTCCTACTTTGTGATGCGATGATAAATTCTGCATGTGCGACGATAAACTCCGCACTTAGATCATTTTGCAGACGTCCATTTTCCATTATGCATGTCATTATCTTCACATACCTTCACATGCATAATGAATTGTCTTCATAAGTTGAAGAGGATCTCCACAAGTACAACCTGCCATGTGCATTTGCATTCCAAAAGCAAATTACTCATATGCACATCTTCAGGGGGAGCCCTTGCAACTTATGAATACAATTCCTTATCCTTTACAATTTCACATTATATTCCCCGTTGAAAACTTCAACTAGTTTGTCATCAATCACCAAAAAGGGGGAGATTGTAAGTGCATATAGTCCCACCCCTAGTTGGTTTTGGAGTATTGATGACAAACCTAGTTGAGGGACTAATGTGTTTGTGAGAATTGCAAGATAACACAGGTAGAAGTCCCTCATTGATTCGGTTTCCCTACCAGAGATGACCCCTAAAAATTGTAACACCCTCGATGCGACTATATCTCCCACGTGTCGAGGCACGACTTAGAGGCATAATCGCATTGAAGGCATATGTCGCAAGTGAGGTAATCTTCACACAACCCATGTAATATAATAAGGGAAAGAGATACATAGTTGGCTTACAATCGCCACTTCACACAATTACATGAATAAAGCATTACATCATCCAAATACAATCAAGGTCCGACTACGGAACCAAAATAAAAGAAGAACCCCAAATGCGACAAAGGTCCCCGATCGACCCCAACTGGGCTCCACTACTGATCGACTAGAACGGAACAACGCAAGGACAAGATCTTCATCGAGCTCCTCCTTGAGCTTGGTTGCGTCACCTGCACGGACTCAACGGCACCTGCAAACTGGTTTTGGAAGTATCTGTGAGCCACGGGGACTCAGCAATCTCGCACCCTCGCGATCAAGACTATTTAAGCTTATGGGTAAGGTAAAGGTATGAGGTGGAGCTGCAGCAAGCGACTAGCATAAATGGTGGCTAACATACGCAAATGAGAGCGAGAAGTGAAGGCAAAGCACGTTCGAGAAAGTATGATCAAGAAGTGATCCTAAACAACCTACGTCAAGCATAACTCCAACACCGTGTTCACTTCCCGGACTCCGCAGGAAAGAGACCATCACGGTTACACACGCGGTTGACTCATTTTAATTAAGCTCAACTTTAGGTTTTCTACAACCGGTTAACAAATTCCCATCTGCCCATAACCGCGGGCACGGCTTTCGAAAGTTAAAATCCCTGCAGGGGTGTCCCAACTTAGCCCATCACAAGCTCTCACGGTCAACGAAGGAATAGACCTCCACCCGAGACATTCCGATCAGACTCGGTATCCCGGTACAACAAGACATTTCGACAGGGTAAAACTAAACCAGCAACACCACCCAGATGTGCCGACAAATCCCGATAGGAGCTGCACATATCTCGTTCTCAGGGCACACCGGATGAGCAAGACGTCGGGTAAGCCATCCCAGAGTTGCCCCTGGTAGCCTCGGACATCGCTCAGTTGGATCAACACTCAGAGGAGCACTGGACCGGGGGGGTGAAATAATGATGACCCTTGGGCTGGACGACCCAAGGGAAAGAAAAAGGCTAGGTGGCGAATGGTAAAACCAATGTTGGGCATTGCTGGAAGAGCTTTACTTAAGGCAAACTATCAAGGGGTTCCCATTATAGCCCAACCGCGTAAGGGACGCAAAATCCAGGAACATAACACCGATATGACGGAAACTAGGGCGGCAAGAGTGGAACAAAACACCAGGCATAAGGCCGAGCCTTCCACCCTTTACCAAGTATATAGATGCATTAATTAAATAAGATATATAGTGATATCCCAACAAGTAAACATGTTCCAACAAGGAACAACATCTCCATGTTCCAACAAGGAACAAACTTCAATCTTCACCTACAACTAACAACGCTATAAGAGGGGCTGAGCAGAGCGGTAACATAGCCAATCAACGGTTTGGTAGGACAAGGTGGGTTAGATGCTTGGTTCAACAATATGGGTGGCATGATAAGCAAGTGGTAGGTATCGCAACATAGGCATAGCAAAAGAGCGAGCAATTAAGCAAGCAAAGATAGAAGTGATTTCGAGGGTATGGTCATCTTGCCTGAAATCCCGCATGGAAGAAGAACGAGTCCATGAAGAAGATAAACGGACGTAGACGAACAGGTCCTCACAAATGTGATGTTACCGGAACCAACCCGAAGAAGCAAACACCGGAAAAGAAGCACACAACAAAGTAAACAACCAACACATGAACATGGTATGATATGCGGGATGCGGTATGCGATACATATGCAAGATATGACAGGAAATGCATGAACCTGGCCTCAACTTGGAAAACCAAGTGTGCCACTGGAAAGATGAGATGAAATCGCTTGAAAACGATATAAAGAACGCCGTAATCGGAGTTACGGTTTGGAAATGGCAAGCGAAACAAAAATGACTCCGGTCTGCGATTTACAGCAAGTAGGCATGTAAATGCAATGAGATGAACATGCTACAGCACCCAAACATGACAACAAAATACATGGCAGGGATGCATACAAGATGCTTAACAAAAGTTTAGCACTGAGCTATGGCCAATTCATCCATTAACAGGTTCAAACAAGCATGGCAAACATGCATATGGAAAACAGATCTCAGACTTAGTGAAATTAACACTTGTCTGGAATTTCAGATCAGGTAGCACTCTTCGGAGCAACAAAACTACATGCTACAGGACCTGAACATGGCAAAGTAAAGCATGGCATGGAGCTACTCAAAGAGCTTAACAAAAGTCAATTAGTGACCTTGAGCCAAAAGGGATCGGAAAATACAATTGCAAGCATGTGAACATAGCAAAAACATAATCAGTTTACAGACTTGGTGAAAACTGGCACATGCTGAAATATAACTCAAGTAGGCATGTTTACGAGCTCGATGCACTCACTACAGAGCAAGTCATGATAAGATAAGCATACACCCATAAAGAAGGCACAAAATGCAAGCTAGACATGGCAAGAACAATAGCATAGCATGCACGGATCAACTACAACATCATCGGCAAAATTGCAAACAAGTTGACAATCTGCCCAGATTCACAAAGTAGCAAAAGTAGAGCTCGATTGACTCAAGCTAGGCTGCTCCATAATTGCAAACAAATACATGGATGGATATAGAACTACAAGATTAACAAAACATCCTTACTGATCATCCTCAAAAGAGGCACGGATCACTAGGAAACAACATGAACATATGGCATCATGAGATAAACAACTCAAGGACTTAGTGGAATTGCTAAGTCCCTGAAAACAGAATTACTAAGTGCACCACTTTGCAAGCTTGCACTAGTCACCTCACACATCACAAAAATACATGGGTTGCACCTCTGGAAAGATGGCAAAACCCTTAACAAAACATATGTAGAGCATCAGGGCATATCGTGCACACAATAATCATGGCAAAAATGACAAAAAGCTAAACGGAGTAGCAGATCTGACAATTATCTCAAGTAGCCCTCTTCTAACAGCATTTCGGGCATCAAGAAGAACTCGAATGAAAATGATGCAGTGGAATGAAATGATGTACTCTCTGATATGAACATTTTGATATGCTATATGCATGAATCAGAGCTACGGATGCAAAGTTACAATGTGATGAACAGTGGCACATGGATCTGGGAATTTCGGGACTTAGTGAAAATTATACCTCCGAAAAAAGTCAAACCGGGACGAAGTGGTACGGGACGGAGGGATCCGGATCTGGACGGGGCGTTTGGATCGGGGGAGTGGTGGATCTGATCCCGCTTCGTGGATCTCGCCGGAGAAGTTCGCCGGAGACGGGGGAGACGGCCGGAGAGGAGGAAGAAGGCGACGCGGAGGCCAGAGGACGACGCCGGCGAGGCAGCGGCGGAGGACGCCGGCAAGCGAGGTGGCGGCGCACGTCGACCGAGGCGGCCGGCAGCGAGGAGGCGTGGCGGCGCGTGGCGGCGAGGCGGCGTGGCGGCGCATGGTGGCGAGGCGGCAGGCGGCGAGGCGGCGCAGGCGCGGGGAGGCGAGCCCCGGGCGGCGGCGGCGAGCATGGCGAGGCGGCGGTGGGCGGCTCCGGCGACGAACGGCGGGCGAAGGTGCGGGGGCGCACGGGCGGTTGGTGGCGACTGGCGCCAAGCGGCGGCGGATCTGGGCCCGCGCGGGCCGGCCTCGGGCCCCGCGGGCCGGCGGCGGCGGGAGGAGAGAGGGTGCGGGCGCTGGATGAGGTGGCGGCGGCTGAGTGGCTGAAGGTGGTGGCGGCGGTGACGTGGCCTGCTCTCATTGGCCGGGGGTAGGTGGCCGGGCGGTGGACATGTCCGGGCGGCGCGGGAAGAAACGTCCGGCTGCGCGCGGAGGAGGAGGTTAGGGTTCATCTGCGCGAAAATTCTGGGAGGGACACATATTTATAGGTAGAGGGAGCTAGGATAGTCCAAATGAGGTGCGGTTTTCGGCCACGCGATCGTGATCGAACGCTCTAGATGATGGAGCAGGTTTAGGTGGGTTTTGGGCCAAAATGGGGGGGTGTTGGGCTGCACCACACACGAGGCCTTTTCGGTCCCTCGGTTAACCGTTGGAGTATCAAACGAAGTCCAAATGGTACGAAACTTGACAGGCGGTCTACCGGTAGTAAACCAAGGCCGCTTGGCAAGTCTATGTCCAATCCGGAAATGTTTAATATCCACACATGAAAGAAATGTAGAAATGACCACCGGAGGAGAACGGAGCGCCGGATTGCAAAACGGACAACGGGAAAAAATGCTCGGATGCATGAGACGAACACGTATGCAAATGAAATGCACATGATGACATGATATGCAATGCATGACACGCAAGCAATGACAAGGCAACAACAGCGAATAACTGCACGACACCTGGCACATTGGTCACGGGGCGTTACAACACTCCACCACTATGAGAGGATCTCGTCCCGAGATCTAGAATGGCACCGGAGGGAAAACGGAAGAGAAAGAGAAGAGGTAAAACTAAGTTGCTTCTTTGACAAACGAGTGAAACCAAATAACCTTGAGAGGTTGAACAAAGACAAGAAAATAATACAACAAAGATGAACAAATTCGAAAACACTCCATTAGCAAGGAGGGACAAAGAACATTGCGAAAAAAAACCTCGAGGTTGAAGGACAAGATATATATTGAAAGCACTCCTGTTAAGAAGTTATGCAAGACTTGATACGGTGAAAAGAACTTGAGCAGAGGACACGACACTCCAGTTAAATGGATAGGCATGAAAGGAACACGATCCTGACAAAACAAGAAGATGGATTGCAGAGAGCAACAACACAATGCCTCCGGAGCAAAAGTAAGAATGGAATGAACGAAGGGAAAAACGAGAGCACGCTTACAGCCAAAGCTAGAACGGAGTTGTTGAAAACCAAGAACGAAAAGAATAAGCTTGTAGTGGGCTTATAGAAAACATCCCGAAATTATGAGGTGAAATTCTGCCACTAACGGAAACGATAGATTGGATTGATATCAACAAGGAGATGAGACGCTTATATCACCGGAAGGATAAATGAAGAAATTGGATCATTGATAAACGCCATGAGAGCGACAATCCTTAAGGAAAACTTTAGGTGAAATATAACCCAAGATAGTTCCAATGACGAGATTGATGGACTTAAAAATATCCCAATCTTGACCGCATGTGAATCATGAAACATGAACTCAAATTATCAAGAATGACATAATACCACCTCTATTGATTACGGAAGATAGAATTGCACTCCGGATTGCAAGAAGAAGAATGCTTGAACTCCCTAGAAATGAATCTCGATGAAAACTTCGAGAAGGAATTAAATCCTTGATGAACCCATCATGTAGAACCTCCATGAAGAACTCCGGTAAACAAAAGATAACGAAAAGAAAGAGGATTAGAAAACACAAGGTGAAATCTTGTAATGATTTAGATGGATCTCCGTGATAATTAGCGCTTGGAACTCGGGGAAAGACAAGATGAACAAAAGAAAGTCAAGAATTTGATGAGCCTCCGGAATAAGGAATTAATTACTTGGATGAACAAGAATAAGAATTACGTTATGCTTATCCTTCACCAATTAAATTGATGAAAATCAACAGATTCGACATATTACTTATTCTTGTAGAAAGGATTAAGATAGATATAGCGTCAAACTTGAGAAGGTCTTCAACGAACCACCGGTAGAATTTGAAAGAACGAAAGAATTAATATGATAACCATGGAAGAGAATCTTGAGCAAACCATCGTAAGAACTGAAAACGAACGAAGTAAAGATAAAGAAACACCGGGAAGAATTAGCAAATACACGAAGATGCTTGAGAGGATTTAGATACATGAGGGCGAAGAGATCACGAGCCGATTAAAGATCATCTGAACGAAGCACCGGTAAAATTGGAGAATGATAACTGAAAGCTGAGAATTAATAAATCTTCTGAAATGATGGTCTCCGGATGAACAAACTGAAAAGGCTCCTGAATTACTCTGAATGGTTGAAAAGAATTCTCACAATCAAAACAAATACGAGAGGATGTCAACAAGCTAGAATCACGAAACTTGAAGAGAATGGAGCAAGATTAAGAGAAAAAAACTTCTTCGGTCTTCAAAAGATGCGAATGACAACGAGAAACACCACCAAGAATTGTTGAGGCACCTTAATGACGATTTTTAAAGGTTGAACCAATGATGAAAATAAATGAAAGATCTTGGAGAAAGACATTTGACTGATGACAATGCATTCTTACGTCAAATTTCGAAAAGAATTTGATGGTAGCTCCGGGAAAATAGAAGAGTCAGGTAAGGTCCTAGAAAAAGACCTGTGGGTTAGGGCCCACTGAAAAGATACACCGTTGAAATGATTTTAAAGAGAGGTTGCACCAGTTGAATTAAGACTTGAAAGAGAGAACGTCCTCGAAGATATTGAATAACTGCAGAGTGGAAACACGAATCTTCGAGATATCTTGAGCACTCCGAAACAATAGAATAGCAAGCGGGGAAGTTTTAAGAGGTGCACCGGCACGAAAAGACATTTGAAATGAGGAAAAAGGATATGATCAACACCAAAAGCTTGAATTGGTTCCATCGGAGAAGAAAAGAATGAAGAATGAAGAACTAGTAGAACATCTCCTTGAGAACCACCGGGTAAGAATATTAACGAAAAAGAATGGAGTGACTTCACATGAATTGAATGGATACCCGATGAAGAAATCTGGGTCCTCGCAGAAAAAGGGTGGGTGGGCGGGAAAAAACAAAGGCAGCTTGGAGACGGATGAAACAAACACCATTGAGACGAACTGATACTTGATCTTGCGGTTGTTGAAATGATTGGATCCGCTTGAAGAGAAACACACCGGTTGAAAAGAATTGACATGACAAACTTGATGATCGAGAAGGACTAGTATTCACATAGGAATATGAGAACACCATTTAGGAAAAGGTATGGAATCAACATTTGACTTCGAAGCAACTCGAATACCACAACTCAAAACAAAACAAGGATTGTCTTGCAAAATAAGCCAGAACAAACATATGATAGAGATTTCGTCCGAAGTTTTCGTGGTGGGGCCTACACGGGCTCGATCGTACAGCACCATCATGTACAAGGCAGTGCACATGACATACGAGGCGTCCCCGAGTCGGCATAGCCAAGGACTCTTTAAGACACAACGAGACCACTATAAAACCGACCGTGAATAGGCGGACCACTAGACGTCGAACCCCAATTTCATATCATACATCTGTCGGAAAGATATCCTAAGAGCTACTTGAATTCCCACTTATGGAACTCCCGAACCTTTTCGGTTATGCAATCAGGTGTTGGGGATACAGGGGAAGCATAATATCTCACCCAAACTAGCAAATCCTACATCCAGCTGTATCCATCCTTCAACACATAACCAAGAAACCTTTGGAAATCATCTACCTCAACCTTCGAAAAGCATCGGTTATACGAGTTATGGCAATGCTCCCGAACTCCTGCCCCAGTACTGGGTGGCGTCGAGGTTATCTCACCAACGAACTACATAAAAGAGATTTTCGATGTCGGCGTACTAAACTCAGGTATTCCAGAACTGCAATGATAAAATTATGATGAAAACACCTCAGAGCTCAACTCCCCGGGACACTTCCGCAAAACCCCTTATAGGAGGCACCAAGACAATGTTCTCATCATAAAACCATCGGAACGATTCCAAGATACCCGTGTGATCCTAAATTTTTTTTAGTGAAATATGAGAAGAGAAGAGTCAAAACTCTACGTCAGGAAGCCTTACCAGAGCGATGAGGAGACTGGGAAGTAAAAAGAATTCCTAAACTCTCCGATATATAATTCCTAAAAGACTCAAAACATTTTTCTAGACACAACTCGGCCGCTAAAAACGATCAAGCAATGGGGCTCCTAAGGTCGGGGAAGGCTCTAATACAAACTTGTAACACCCTCGATGCGACTATATCTCCCACGTGTCGAGGCACAACTTAGAGGCATAATCGCATTGAAGGCATATGTCGCAAGTGAGGTAATCTTCACACAACCCATGTAATATAATAAGGGAAAGAGATACATAGTTGGCTTACAATCGCCACTTCACACAATTACATGAATAAAGCATTACATCATCCAAATACAATCAAGGTCCGACTATGGAACCAAAATAAAAGCAGAACCCCAAATGCGACAAAGGTCCCCGATCGACCCCAACTGGGCTCCACTACTGATTGACTAGAATGGAACAACGCAAGGACAAAATCTTCATCGAGCTCCTCCTTGAACTTGGTTGCGTCACCTGCATGGACTCAATGGCACCTGCAAACTAGTTTTGGAAGTATCTGTGAGCCACGGGGACTCAGCAATCTCGCACCCTCGCGATCAAGACTATTTAAGCTTATGGGTAAGGTAAAGGTATGAGGTGGAGCCGCAGCAAGCGACTAGCATAAATGGTGGCTAACATACGCAAACGAGAGCGAGAAGTGAAGGCAAAGCACGTTCGAGAAAGTATGATCAAGAAGTGATCCTAAACAACCTACGTCAAGCATAACTCCAACACCGTGTTCACTTCCCGAACTCCATCGGAAAGAGACCATCACGGTTACACACGTTAACAAATTCCCATCTGCCCATAACCGCGGGCACAGCTTTCGAAAGTTCAAATCCCTGCAGGGGTGTCCCAACTTAGCCCATCACAAGCTCTCACGGTCAACGAAGGAATAGACCTCCACCCGAGACATTCCGATCAGACTCGGTATCCCGGTACAACAAGACATTTCGACAGGGTAAAACTAAACCAGCAACACCACCCAGATGTGCCGACAAATCCCGATAGGAGCTGCACATATCTCGTTCTCAGGGCACACCGGATGAGCAAGACGTCGGGTAAGCCAGCCCAGAGTTGCCCCTGGTAGCCTCGGACATCGCTCAGTTGGACCAACACTCAGAGGAGCACTGGACCGGGGGGTGAAATAATGATGACCCTTGGGCTGGCCGACCCAAGGGAAAGAAAAAGGCTAGGTGGCGAATGGTAAAACCAATGTTGGGCATTGCTGGAAGAGCTTTACTTAAGGCGAACTGTCAAGGGGTTCCCATTATAGCCCAACCGCGTAAGGGACGCAAAATCCAGGAACATAACACCGATATGACGGAAACTAGGGCGGCAAGAGTGGAACAAAACACCAGGCATAAGGCCGAGCCTTCCACCCTTTACCAAGTATATAGATGCATTAATTAAATAAGATATATAGTGATATCCCAACAAGTAAACATGTTCCAACAAGGAACAACATGTCCATGTTCCAACAAGGAACAAACTTCAATCTTCACCTGCAACTAACAACGCTATAAGAGGGACTGAGCAGAGCGGTAACATAGCCAATCAACGGTTTGCTAGGACAAGGTGGGTTAGAGGCTTGGTTCAACAATATGGGTGGCATGATAAGCAAGTGGTAGGTATCGCAGCATAGGCATAGCAAACGAGCGAGCAATTAAGCAAGCAAAGATAGAAGTGGTTTCGAGGGTATGGTCGTCTTGCCTGAAATCCCGCATGGAAGAAGAACGAGTCCATGAAGAAGACAAACGGACGTAGACGAACGGGTCCTCACAAACGCGACGTTACCGGAACCAACCCGAAGAAGAAAACACCGGAAAAGAAGCACACAACAGAGTAAACAACCAACACATGAACATGGTATGATATGCGGGATGCGGTATGCGATGCATATGCAAGATATGACAGGAAATGCATGAACCTGGCCTCAACTTGGAAAACCAAGTGTGCTATTGGAAATATGAGATGAAATCGCTTCAAAACGATATAAAGAACGCCGGAATCGGAGTTACGGTTTGGAAATGGCAAGCGAAACAAAAATGACTCCGGTCTGCGATTTACAGCAAGTAGGCATCTAAATGCAATGAGATGAACATACTACAGCACCCAAACATGACAACAAAATACATGGCAGGGATGCATACAAGATGCTTAACAAAAGTCTAGCACTGAGCTACGGCCAATTCATCCATTAACAGGTTCAAACAAGCATGGCAAACATGCATATGGAAAACAGATCTCAGACTTGGTGAAATTAACACTTGTCTGGAATTTCAGATCAGGTAGCACTCTTCGGAGCAACAAAACTACATGCTACAGGACCTGAACATGATAAAGTAAAGCATGGCATGGAGCTACTCAAAGAGCTTAACAAAAGTCCCTTAGTGACCTTGAGCCAAAAGGGATCAGAAAATACAATTGCAAGCATGTGAACATAGCAAAAACATAATCAGTTTACAGACTTAGTGAAAACTGGCACATGCTGAAATATAACTCAAGTAGGCATGTTTACGAGCTCGATGCACTCACTATAGACCAAGTCATGATAAGCTAAGCATACACCCATAAAGAAGGCACAAAATTCAAGCTAGAAATGGCAAGAACAATAGCATAGCACGCACGGATCAACTACAACATCATCGGCAAAATTGCAAACAAGTTGACAATCTGCCCAGATTCACAAAGTAGCAAAAGTAGAGCTCAATTGACTCAAGCTAGGCTGCTCCATAATTTCAAACAAAGACATGGATGGATAGAGAACTACACGATTAACAAAACATCCTTACTGATCATCCTCAAAAGAGGCACGGATCACTAGGAAACAACATGAACATATGGCATCATGAGATAAATAACTCAAGGACTTAGTGGAATTGCTAAGTCCCTGAAAACAGAATTACTAAGTGCACCACTTTGCAAGCTTGCACTAGTCACCTCACACATCACAAAATACATGGGTTGCACCTCTGGAAAGATGGCAAAACCCTTAACAAAACATATGTAGAGCATCCGGGCATATCGTGCACACAATAATCATGGCAAAAATGACAAAAAGCTAAACGGAGTAGCGGATCTGACAATTATCTCAAGTAGCCCTCTTCTAACAGTATTTCGGGCATCAAGATGAACTCGAATGAAAATGATGCAGTGGAATGAAATGATGTACTCTCTGAGATGAACATTTTGATATGCTATATGCATGAATCGGAGCTACGGATGCAAAGTTACAATGCGATGAACAGAGGCACATGGATCTGGGAATTTCGGGACTTAGTGAAAATTATACCTCCGGAAAAAGTCAAACCGGGACGAAGTGGTACGGGACGGAGGGATCCGGATCTGGACGGGTCGTTTGGATCGGGGGAGTGGTGGATCTGATCCCGCTTCATGGATCTCGCCGGAGAAGTTCGCCGGAGATGGGGGAGACGGCCGGAGAGGAGGAAGAAGGCGACGCGGAGGCCGGTGGACGACGCCGGCGAGGCAGCGGCGGAGGACGCCGGCAAGTGAGGTGGCAGCGCACGTCGACCGAGGCGGCCGGCGGCGAGGAGGCGTGGCGGCGCGTGGCGGCGAGGCGGCGCATGGCGGCGAGGCGGCAGGCGGCGAGGCGGCGCAGGCGCGGGGAGGCGAGCCCCGGGCGGCGGCGGCGAGCATGGCGAGGTGGCGGTGGGCGGCGCCGGCGACGAACGGCGGGCGGAGGCGCGAGGGCGCACAGGCGGTTGGTGGCGACTAGCACCAGGCGGCGGCGGATCTGGGCCCGCGCGGGCCGGCGGCGGCGGGAGGAGAGAGGCGCGGGCGCTGGATGAGGTGGCGGCGGCTGAGTGGCTGAAGGTGGCGGCGGCGGTGACGTGGCCTGCTCTCATTGGCCGGGGGTAGGTGGCCGGGCGGTGGACATGTCCGGGCGGCGCGGGAAGAAACGTCCGGCTGCGCGCGGAGGAGGAGGTTAGGGTTCATCTGCGCGAAAATTCTGGGAGGGACACATATTTATAGGTAGAGGGAGCTAGGATAGTCCAAATGAGGTGCGGTTTTCGGCCACGCGATCGTGATCGAACGCTCTAGATGATGGAGCAGGTTTAGGTGGGTTTTGGGCCAAAATGGGGGGGTGTTGGGCTGCACCACACACGAGGCCTTTTCGGTCCCTCGGTTAACCGTTGGAGTATCAAACGAAGTCCAAATGGTACGAAACTTGACAGGCGGTCTACCGGTAGTAAACCAAGGCCGCTTGGCAAGTCTCGGTCCAATCCGGAAATGTTTAATCTCCACACATGAAAGAAAGGTAGAAACGACCACCGGAGGAGAACAGAGCGCCGGATTGCAAAACGGACAACGGGAAAAAATGCTTGGATGCATGAGACGAACACGTATGCAAATGAAATGCACATAATGACACGATATGCAATGCATGACACGCAAGCAATGACAAGGCAACAACAGCGAATAACTGCACGACACCTGGCACATCGGTCATGGGGAGTTACATAGAAGTCCCTCATTGATTCGGTTTTCCTACCAGAGATGACCCCTGAAAATGTATGAAGACATTGATGTCAAAGGTGGTATGTGAAGATATTCACATTGAAGACTATGACAAGAGAAGACATCGCATGAAGCCTATGGAGCTCGAAGACTTAGATCTGTCGTAGTTCTTTTTCTTCTTTGTTGAGTCATAGGAACCACCGTACTGTTAAGTGGGGTCCAAGAGAACCAGTCAGAATGACTGAAGTGATGCTTAACCAAAACCTATGTCTTCGAGTGAAGACTATGAGAGCGAATCTTGTCCAGAGTCGGACAAGTCAGCTTTGCTTGTAGCCCAAGTAAAGTTGCCGTGTGTGTTTGAAATCTGACCGTTGGAACACGTGTCAGTTCCTTAGTGACCCAGGGTCATTTCGGATAAATCAGGTTGGGTTGCCTAGTGGCTATAAATAGCCCACCCCCTACAACCATAAACGGTTGGCTGCTCAGAGTTAGAGTACGGCTTTTGTCGTTTGGGAGCAACCCACCTTGAAGCCTTTGAGAGAGAATTCCTTGCGAGGATAAAGCCCTAACCACCCAGAGCCAAAGAGTGTTAGGCATCACTTATGTCTTCCTGTCTGTGTGATCTGAAGACTTATTACACTTGAGGACTGTGAATCCTCCAGCCGGTTAGGTGTCGTGTTCTGAGCATCCAAGAGTCATTGTGGATCGCCGGTGAACGAAGTCTGTGAAGGTTTGGGAGTCTACCTTGAAGACTTACCAGAGTGATTGGGCGAGGTCTGTGTGACCTTAGCTCAAGGGGAATACGGTGAGGACTGGGTGTCCTGAGCTGCGTGTTCAGGACTGGGTGTCCGGGACTGTGTGTCCTCAGGTTTAAATACCTAGCCACCCTAACCAGATGTATAGTTGTCACAGCAACTGGAACTGGTCTAACAAATCATTGTCTTCAATGAGTCACTGGTTTCATCCTTCCTTTCCCTTTACTTACTGTTGGTCCTTGTGAAGTCATTGTATGATTGCACTATCTTTTGTCTTCACTGAGTGACTGCGTGTTCTGTTTGGCTTCATAATATCTTCCTACCTGATCCTAACTACCTAGCTGCTATAGGTCATTGTGCTTTCACTTCATTGAATACTTGACTATGGTTTTCCTAGTGTAGTCTACCTTCCGCTGCATGGTAATAGGTCTATTTCTATCGTTTGTCTTCGAAACTTCCACATTTTGAAGACTTTCATAAAAATCGCCTATTCACCCTCCCTCTAGTCGATATAATGCACTTTCACGAACGCCTACTCGCGCATACGTATGGCCAGGGCTTGTGTACATGGCTGGGTCGGAATGGAGAAACTGCATCATCGTCGTGTTCATGGGGAGGCAATGGAATGCTCGTGTTCATCGGGAGGCAGCGGAACGCGTGGGAGCCAACCGACTTGGATGGAACAGCCGATGGAAATGAGGCCCGGCGTACTGCACAACAGAGGAAATGGCCTTGTGTTGGACCAGCCACGTTCGAAACGGGATCCTGTTCATCGGGAGGGGTCTGGCGTACCGCAAAACGGAGGAAACGGACCTCCTACGATCGAAACGGGGTCGTGTTCTTCGAGAGGGGTGTGGCGTACTGCAAAACGGAGGAAGTAGACTTGTGTTGGAGCGCTACGGTCGAAAACTGGGGTCTTGTTCATCGGGAGGGGTGTGGCGTACCGCAAAACAGGACTCCACGGGATACTGTTCATCTCCACCGTCGACCCCCTCCAGCCTCCACGGGCTACTGTTCATCCACCGTCGACCTCCTCCAGCCTCCACCTGCGACTGTTCATCCACGGGCTCCTGTTCATCCAGCCTCCACCGCACGCTACTCCACCGGCTACTGTTCAGCCAACCCTCTCCACACGGGCTCCTATTCAACCACCCCTCAACGGGCTACTGTTCATCCAGCCCTCCACGGGGTCGTCCTGTTCATCCAGCCCTCCACGGGGGGGTCCTGTTCATCCAGCCCTCCACGGGGTCATGTTCATCCAGCCCCAACCGGCTCGATCGATCGGGGTCCTGTTCATCGAGAGGCAACACCACGGGGTCCTGTTCATCAACCCCCATCGGGAACTGTTCATCCAAACCCCCCCAGCAACGCTCACTGTTCATCTAGAGGCAGCATCGATCGGCTTCAGTTAGCAGCGGTAGCGAAGGAATCGCTCGATCGGGTTCAGTTAACAGCCATCGCTCGATCGCTCGGGTTCAGTAGCACGTAGCCTGCAGTGCAATTGCTCGGGTTCAGTTAGAGCCCAGCGCCTTGCACCCACGCGCGTGCGTGTACGAGAGAAACGCCCATCGCTCGGCCCCGACTACCCACCATAACCGGGAACACCCTGATATTTTCCTCGCCCTCGCTTCTACCACGATTTTTTCTGTCATGGACGGCCCAAAGAATGTCATGCAGCTACGTTTCCGGCCCACCCAGGATGAAAAGTCCATTTTCTGTCACGATTTTTTGTCATAGAAGTAGGAGCCCACCACATCTATGATGATACCAGGTTTTGTCACAATTATCGTCATAGAAGTGTCATATGTATGACAGGAAAAAAATTCGTTCCCAAAATGTCACAGATGTGTCTTTTTTTGTAGTGATGCATCTAGTGTATTAAGTTCATGGAGAAATGGACTAATGCAATGAGAACGATGACATGATGTAGACAAGATCTATCTATGTAGAGATGGACCCCATCGTTTTATCGTTAGTAGCAACGATACATACGTGTCGTTTCCCTTTCTATCACTAGGATCAGGCACCGTAAGGTCGAACCCACTACAAAGCACCTCTTCCCATTGCAAGATAAATAGATCAAGTTGACCAAACAAAACCCAAATATTAGAGAAGAAATACAAGGCTATAAGCAATCATGCATATAAGAGATCAAAGAAACTCAAATAACTTTCATGGATATAAAAAGATGGATCTGATCATAAACTCAAAGTTCATCGGATCCCAACAAACACACTGCAAAAGAGTTACATCATATGGATCTCCAAGAGACCATCGTATTGAGAATCAAGAGAGAGAGAGATGAAGCCATCTAGCTACTAACTACAGACCGGAAGGTCTACAAAGAACTACTCATGCATCATCGGGAGAGGCACCAATCGAGGTGCTGAACCCCATCTGAGATGGTGTCTAGATTGGATCTGGTGCTTTTGGACTTTGCGGCGGCTGGATGAATATTTTGTCGACTCCCCTAGGGTTCTGGAAATATTGGGATATTTATAGAGCAAAGAGGCGGTCCGAGGGCACCCGAGGTGGGCACAACCCACCAGGGCACGCATGGGCCTCCTAGCGCGCCCTGGTGGGTTGTGCCCCCCTCGGGGCACCCTCCAGGTGCAGCCAGGGCCCGTTGTGTTCCTTCTGGCCCATAAAATTCTCTGTAAAGTTTCGGGGCATTTGGACTCCGTCTGATATTGATTTTGTGCGACGTAAAAAACATCAAAAAAATAGCAGGTGGCACTTGGCACTATGTCAATAGGTTAGTACCAAAAAAATGATATAAATGATTGTAAAATGATTATAAAACATCTAAGTTTGATAATATAACAGCATGGAACAATCAAAAATTATAGATATGTTGGAGACATATCAAGGGGGAGAGCATCTTCATACCCTTGAAGATCGCAAAGCGGAAGCGTTTATCAACGCGGTTGATGTAGTCGTACACCTTCACCATCCATCCCGATCAAATACCGAACGTACGGCACCTCCGCGTTTAGCACACGTTCAGCTCGATGATGTCTTCGCCTTCTTGATCCAGCAAGACGGGCAAGGTAGTAGATGAGTTCTGACATCACGACGGCGTGGTGATGGTTGGTGATGAAGAATAATCTTTGTAGGCCTTCGCCAAATACTACAGAAACTAGACAGAGGATGAACTAGAGGGGACGGGGTTGCCGGCACATGGCATGGTGAACCTTGATGTGTCTTGGTGCTAGCCCTGCCCCTCTATTTATATGTTGAGCCATGGGGTCGAAACATGGAGTAAAACACTACAGGAATCCAGTACTTTGCCGTATGCCATGGCGGACGGCAAAGGCAGGGATGGCTGACGACAAAGCACTTTGCCGTCTGCGGCGGACGGCAAACAGTGACGGCAAAGATAGGGTCGGCAAACAGGTCCTTTGCCGTCAGCTTTTTATGGCGGACGGCAAAGAGCCCTTTGCCTACAGCGTCCGACGGCAAAGAGGGGGGGCGGCAAAATGTTGCACGTCCGCCAGCGTCACTCCGTTAGGCGGCTAACGGCGGCCTTTGCCGTCCGCCAGCGGACGGCAAATTTGAGCGCCTCTTTGCCGTCCTTCAGACGACGTCAGCTATATGTCAGCGCCCGCTCTTTTTTGCCGTCCGCCCGGCGGACGGAAAAGGCAAAGTCTTTGCCATCAGCTTGGCTTTGCCGTCCGCCACAGTAGGCAAATTGGCCAAATGGTCCATCCCCAGGAAGCACAGGTGGGCGCCACGTGCCCCCTTTGCCGTCTGCCACCGACGGCAAAGGGGTCTTTTCCGTCTGCCGCGGACGGCAAAGAGCCCACACTGCTTCTTTTTTGTTCTGTTTTTCTTATATCCAACAATTATCACAACAAATATTTCACAACACATATATATCCATCACATAAATATCCAGCACATATATATCCAACATAATAAATATCCAGCACATATATATCCATCCATACATACATAGTAGGTTGCACATAGTTCCATCGATCCATACATATTACAATATGCAAAGTTTCATCATAGCAAGCGAGCAGAATACAAGAAGTGCATCAAAGGAAAAAATAGGAAAAAGCAAGCAATCCATCATAGGAAGCTGGCTTCCGTGAAATGAATGAAACCTGCAAAATGATAAATAAGAAAGTTAGAAAAAGAAGACTAGAAGAAGAATTAGACTAGAAGAAAAAGAATAGAAGAAGAAGACTAGAAGAAGAAGTATATGCCATATATTAGCTAACTTAGGTGAAATGCCACGTTTATGAGCTAACCTAGGTGAAATGGGTAGTTTATGAGCTAACCTAGGTGAAATAGGTTATTTATGAGCTAACCTAGGTGAAATGGGTCATTTATGAGCTAACCTAGGTTAAATGGGTCGTTTATGAGCTAACCTAGTGAAATTGATCAGTTTGGAGCTAACTTAGTTGAAATGGGTCTTTTATGAGCTAACTAAGGTGAAATGCCACGTTTTTGAGCTAAGTAAGGTAAAATGGATCGTTTTTGAGCTAACTTAGGTGAAATGGGTCGTTTATGAGCTAACCTAGGTGAAATTGATCATTTTGGAGCTAACTTAGTTGAAATGGGTCTTTTATGAGCTAACTAAGGTGAAATGCCACGTTTTTGAACTAACTAAGGTAAAATGGATCGTTTTTGAGCTAACTTAGGTGAAATGGGTCATTTATGAGCTAACCTAGGTGAAATTGATCATTTTGGAGCTAACTTAGTTGAAATGGGTCTTTTATGAGCTAACTAAGGTGAAATGCCACGTTTTTGAGCTAACTAAGGTAAAATGGATCGTTTTTGAGCTAACTTAGGTGAAATGGGTCATTTTGGAGCTAACCTAGGTGAAATGGGTCATTTTGGAACTAACCTAGGTGAAATGGGTCATTTTAAAGCTAACGTAGGTAAAATGGATCATTTAGGAGCTAATCTACGTAAAATGGGTCATTTTAGAGCTAACTTGGATAAATTGGATCACTTGTAAGCTAACTAAGGTAAAATGAGTCATTTTAGAGCTAACTTAGGTAAAATGGATGGTTTATGAGGTCAGTAAGCTTTTAAGTCATTTTGGAGGAAAACAAGCTAACTCTAGGTCATTATGGTAAGCATATTGGAGGAAATAAAGCTAAGTCCAGGTCTTTATGCATTTGTTAAGCAAAACACTAGAGAAACTTACCGTGATCACAGAGATGTAGGAGCGGGCTGGCTCGCGCCGGTAGCTGGAGAAGGAGCGGGCTGGCTCGCGCCGGTAGCTGGAGAAGGATCGTGCGATGCGTTTCTAGAGTTAAGCTGCACCAAAGATCATTTCCAATGTCTCGTTAGCATTATGACACTCAAATGTTAAGACTAGCAAGTAATGTCCATTCAAATTAAACTCACCGTGCTCCCAGGAGAAATCACTGGCATCAGCGGAGCGGTCTGACCGGACTTCTCGCACACAGACTACACATTTGGTTTTCACAACAGAGTCATACTAGTTAGTAATGAGACTCAAATGTTAAGACTAGCAAGTAATCTGCAGAAGAAACTTACCACAAGGAGCTCGTACATGGCCCTTGCCTGCATGTCATTCCGTGCCCTCTCCTCCTCCAACATCTTTGTCGTCCTCTCCTCCAACTCCCGCTACCTCTCCGCCGCGTCCGCCAGAAGTTTCTCCGTTCTATCTCTCTCCTCTGTATAGCAGCCTGCAACACCACTCACATGACCATTTGTAATCATTGATGGAAGCGCACACAATGTAATGGAGAAAGATAGCTGAGTATGTATAACTAACCTTGAAGGCGAGTTGGACTGGTCGTTCACGAGGCCTTATCTCAGGAGCGGAGCTCGACTGGAGCGCCTTGATCTCCGGGAGAGTGCTAGGACAACGAATAAGTCCATCTCCCATGGCTATGGAGCCATGGGACCTCCCGCCACCAGATATCATCAGCAGCTCTGTATCAATGGGACCCTGGCTCGGGTTAAAGTCCTCCCCTTTCCTCGCCTTCCCCTGATCTCTATATTGCACGAGCTTGTCGTGGGCGGAGATGTTGGTGAAGTTATTTGGATCATCGAGGTCAGACGCAGAGAATGCCTTGACTTTCTTGTAAGGGCCAGTGTGGGCCATGGCATACAGGTCGTACACCTCTGGCACCTTATCCGCCTTATTGTAGCGTGCCTGAAAGAGAGAAACATAGTAAATTAGTAATTAAAGGGCTAAAGCTAGCATGATGAATGAATTGCATGAATCATGAAGCAAACCACATACCCAGTTCTGCCCATACTAAAATAAGTTGGAGCTGCCTTGGTGGTGTGGCACACCTTCCATTTGGGCACGTTTGTCCTTGGCCTCTTTGTGGGTGGCCAGCCATTCTTTTGAGAACCACTCATTGACCAACACCTCCCAACAATCCATCCGATCCGCACACCATCTCGGAGGGGCCTAAGTTAGCAAATAGAAACTTGAGCGCTACGGCTATGAATTACTAAATGAAGGAAGTAAGTACAAGGCCTTAAGAATTACCTTCATGTACTTCTCCTTACTCAAGAACTTATCGCGGCACTCCTGCTTGGGCTTCTTGATACCACGCCCGGCGTAGTAGTCTCGAACAGCCTGCACCCGAACCTCATGCCGTAAGTTCTGAAGTAGGCGCTTGCACTCCTTGTGGATAACATGATCCGCCTCCTCCTCGTATCCCTCCTCACACCTGTAGAATGTATGCAATCAAATGAGACAATATTGATTAGTACAATTAATAACTAGCTAGTTGAAGATTTTTAATTGTGTAAAGGAGCAATTACCCAGAACTTTCTGATCACGACGTCTGCCCTCGTCTTGCACAAGACACCATTGATAATCTCACCCGGCGGGGCCGGGGCAGCCAAGTAGTGCTCCCAAGTCAATCCAACCTCTAGAAGCCGACCCTCACCAGGCAACGTGACAAACCCCGGGAAGTTTTGTCGAATCAGAACTCCAAGGACGGAGTTGAGCCGGCGGACACTTTCATGGTGGTCCCAACCCCTGCAGCATGACAAGGCCAACACATCAGTTATTTGAAGAAACGTTAATGCAGAAGGTACAAAAAGATTAAATGCACTTACCTCTCCCCATCAGGGAAAATCAACCACCTCTGCTCGCGGGTCGCCGGCACGGACGGGAGCCGTGTAGCACCACGCTGGTAGACGTTGCCCCCCTCCTCCCCCTCCTCATCAGTCGGCTCCCTGCCATCATCAGCATGGCCACTCGGCTCCCCGCCATCATCAGCGTGGCCACTCGGCTCCTCAGGCTAACCCGACCAGGTACACCATCCAGACGTGTGCTCCTCCGGGGTCTCGTGGGCCCAAGTCTCGTGGGTCGAAGGCCCGTCGACCCGAGGCTCGTGGACCAGAGCCCGTGCAGCCTCCTCCTCAGAAGAGTCCACCCTAGCAGTCACGTGCTCGGGTGAAACAGCTGGGGGCGGCAGCGAGGAAGGCGCCGTAAGAGTCACCCTACCTCCTCTCCCGCGAGCACGTGCTCCACCTCCTCTCTTCTTCTTACCTCATCCCCTGCTGGGCACCACGGTCGATGAAGAAGGGCCCGGCGGTGTTGCCATACTGTCCAGCAACGCTCGGCGGAGAGGTGCATGTGGAATGGAAGACCTCGCACCACGCGCCGACGAAGAAGGGGCCTCGGCGCGCTCCCGACCAGCGCCCACCATCTTTCAACACCCGCCATGACAAAGAATAAACGAAATTAGTACAACATAAAAAAAAGTACCGACATGAATAATAATATGTATATCACTTAAGTGTATCATCATCAAGTACAACATAAAAAAATTGAATACCTGACACTACTAATAATCTTGATCAGTATCATCAATAAATGCATAATCATCATCATCACTATAATCAATGATGGGCTCATAGGGTTCATTGGCATCAACATGTGCAAGGCCACCTTGACGTAATCAGTCAAGCATTGACAGGTCATCTACAGCAGTAACCTCTTCTTGTTCCGGCTCTTCTTGTTCCTCCTCTGGGGTGATGTCGGATTTATTGCCGCTATCTACTTCAATGTTTTGGGGTGAAGTATAGCGGTTCTTGAAACGCTTTTTGGAAAGACGTGTCTCTTGGAAGAATTCTCCTTCATATGTGTCTGGGTTAATGTGAGGTTCATAATCCTCTTCCTTTGGGGGAGAAAGTCTAGCACGTGGCGGCACTTCATAAACGACATCCCAACCTTTCAGATTTGGATTAGTTTGGCAGGCCCATGGTAGATAGAATACTTGGGTCGCCTGTTGAGCCGTAATATAGACATCAGGAACATCTAAATGGGTGCTTTGGTTGATTTCAACTAGCCCTATATGTTCATGAGTCCTTCTAGTCTCCTTTGGCTAAAACCAATAACATTTGAAGACTATGACATTCGGTGGGTTTTCACCATAGAACAGAAGTTCATAAATTGCTTCAACTCTCCCATAATACTCGGTACCTCCTTCGCCGATAGCAGATACACAACAATTTGTAGACTTTAGGTCGGCCATAGATAGCTCTTTGCCATAGGTATGAAAGCGATACCTGTTGATGTCGTACTTGTCAAATGAACGGACCTTATAGTCAAAACCATTAGCGACTTGTCTCAATTCGGCGTCCATAGACTCTGAATTAGCCTACAAGTTTAATATGAAAGGATTGTTGCATTATGCACAAATTAGCGAATGAAATGAAATTGTCTAATAGAAATTACCGTTTGTTTGAACCAAGAGATGAAACCGGGATAGCCGCCTCCTTGCTTTGCGAGAAGCTCATACTCTTCGACGGAATCCTTTTGGATCTCCACTCCATACGAGAATATGGCGACGTATCGACTGTATGACATATCCAGGAATAAGAGCAGTTCAAAGGAAATAGAAGTTGCGAAACAATGTACCGAGAACTTACTCGATGTACGGCCGCACTTCTATCAGGTTGTTGAAGATATACAACGAAATGGTCCGCCATTCTTCGTTATCCAAAGATACTGGATGTGAAACACTAGCTAGTGCGAGATTCCCTTTGAATAGGCTGAGGTTGGATCCACCCTTTTTAGGCTCGTCAGCATTGTACCGAGGCTTCGGATTATGCAAATGACGATTTTTGGCTTCGTAGTGCGCTGTTACGAAGTTTGCCGCCTCCTCTGTGATGAATGCCTCAGCCATCGATGCTTCAATTCTACGTTTATTTTTACATTTTTCTCAAAGCGTCTTCTGCATCCTCTCAGTTGGGTGGCACCAACGATTTTGCATGGCCCCCCCAATCTTGCCTCGGTCGGGAGATGCAAAATCAAATGCTGCATTGGAGTAAAGAAGCCCGGTGGAAAGATCTTCTCTAACTTGCAGATCAACTCCGGCGCCAACTCTTCCATTTCTTCTAGCACGCCAGGCGATAGTTCTTTCGCACAAAGAACACGGAAGAAATAGCTGAGTTCTGCCAGTACTAGCCATTCATCCTCAGGGATGAAGCCACGCAACATCACCAGCATTACCCGCTCAATCCATATGTGCCAATCATGACTCTTGAGACCAAATATCTTCAGTTTATCAAGATTCGCTGCATACCCATCGGGGAACATCAACTGCTGTTGCACCCACAAGAGAATTTCCCTCATAGTTGGCCTTCCAAGATTGAACCATGCCTTTGGCTTCGTCCAGTTCTGCTTTCCTTTCGGTTCTTTCATGTTTTGTAACGGCCTATCACATAGCGCCTCCAGATCGACACTAGCCTTAGTATTATCCTTTGACTTCCCATCTATGCTGAACAATGTAGCAAAAAGTGCCTCGGCGATATTCTTCTCAGTGTGCATCACGTCGATGTTGTGTGGGCAAAGGAGGTCTTTGAAGTAAGGCAGATCCCATAAGCATGTTTTGTGAGTCTATGCGTGCTTAGTATTATACCCCTTGAAGTACCCTGGACGTTGTGGATCTGGCTCGAGAGCGTTTAACTGATCCAGGGTCTGTTGGCCTGTCAATGCAGGTGGTGCAGAGTTTTTGACAACTCTACCCCTGAAGAAGTTTTTCTTGTCTTTCCTGAACTTATGGCGAGGATCCAGGAACTGTCTATGCATGTCGAAGCAAGAAAACTTGCGACCGGCCTGAAGCCAACGAAACTCAAGAGCTCCCTTGCATGTGGGGCACGGAAACCTTCCATGCACACACCAGCCAATGAATAGCGCATATGCCGGCAAGTCATGCGTCGAGTACATGTACCAGACATGCATTATGAAGTTCCGTTTGCTAAAGGCATCGTATGTCTTGAACCCATTATCCCAGGATTCTTGCAATTCGTCCTTAAGCGGCTGCATGTACACATTCATATTTTTCCCCGGATAGTTGGGTCCTGGAATTATCAACGTCAGGAAAATGTTCTTTCTTTGCATAATCTATACGGGGGGAGATTGAGTGGAAAGACAAATACGGGCCAACAACTATATTGGTCTGCCGTCATACCAAACACACTGAACCCATCCGTGCTGATGCCGACTCGAGGATGCCTCGGATCTGCCGCTTTGTCAGCATGTAATTCATCAAACTTTTTCCATGCAACACCATCCGATGTGTGTACCATCATCAGATTCCCATCTGCACCTAGTTCGGTTCTTTTGCCTGTTTTGTGCCATGTCATCTGTTTGGCCATCTCTTCGACCATGAAAAGACATTGAATTCTTGGTACGATTGGCATATACCGAAGAAAACTAACGGGGATTTTGGTCTGTGTCTTCTCACCCATACCGTTGTCTACCACAATATACCTGGAAGACTTGCAAATGGGACAATAGTTCAAGTCCGCATAGTCAAGCCTAAATAAGGCACATCCTTTCTCACAGGCATGTATCTTCTCATAGGGCATCTTCAGTGCATGAAGGATTTTGTCCGACTGGTACAGGTTTGTAGGCATTACATGGCCTTTGGGTAGAAAGCGTCCAAATACTGTCATAATTGCGTCATAGCATTCTCTGCCCAAGTTGAACTGAGCCTTCAGAGCCATTACTTGTGAGATGGCATCCAACTGACAAAGCTCAGTGTGCTCATGGAGCGGACGTTTTGAAGACTCCAGCATTTCATTGAAGGCCTTTGCAGATTCCTCCATCTCCTCGTCCGAATCCCGAGCATCATCATAGTCTTGCACCATGTTTTCCATCCCGGTACCATGCTCATCGGTGCGACGACGATCCACCTCAGCTCGGTCACGTTGGGCAGACTCACCATGAAATGTCCACACCATATAATCGGGCGTAAAACCACTCTTCTGCAGGTGTTTGCCCATTTCAGCCTCTGTCTTCTTTTCCCAATTGCCGCACCGGAAACAGGGGCACCAGGTTTTCTTTTGGCCATTTGCAAATGCGGCTTGCACAAACCCCTTGGTTTTTGTGAACCATTCAGCGTTCCATTTGTTCTGACCAGTGTGACCGGTATACATCCACACACGGTCACTCATCTTGACTTTCAGAGCTACTGGACACACAACAATTATATATGTAATTCACCATGTATATATTCATCAGTTGATCTACTTTGTCAATTTTATTACGTCCATGCAACCTACACACTAATAGGTAATGATAGGTCCTAATCCCACCCGTGTATGTGTAGATTGGGTTCATTTTCCCATGCTATGCTCCGGATCCGACGCAAAATTTCGGCAGCACCTCCCCGCTGTTCTCATGATACACATCTCTGCAATAAACAAAGAGGATGTGTACCCGGAGAACAACAGGGGAGGCACTGACGAAATTTATGCGTCGGATCCGGAGCAAAGCATATGGGAAAACGAACCCAATCTACACATACTCGGGCTGTCCATGGATAGCGTTGGACAATTCAAAAGAATCAAGGTTATAAATATGCAAATGCATGCATATTTATAACTATGACGCTTTCGAACGGGAGACACATATTGGTTACGCATACTGATGATTCAAGACACATATATAGCTAGCTATCAAGTTTCATCGGAATAGAGCAAATAATTAATGGGGGGGGGAGGACATGTCATTTGTGCTCACCCACGAATGAAGGGGCAGAGCTCGTCAGACGCACGGCGAGGTCGTCGAACACCAAACCTCGCAGCGATGAAACAACTGCACATTTAAAACTACCCGGTCAACACAATTATATATGAAGTTTTTCATAACAAAATCGAAGAATATATGACCTAACTAATAATTCACAAATATATGACCCCGTCGGCCTCTGGAAGGCCAAAGAACACCTTTTCGGGAGGTGTCGGGGGTCGGGGTGCCGTGTCGGTGTCGGGGTGCCGTGTCAGGGTCGGGGTGCTGTTTCGGGGTCGGGGGGTCGGGGTGTCGTGTCGGGGTCGGGGTGTCGGGGTCAGGAGGTCGGTTGTCGGGGTGTGGTGTCGGGGTCGGGGTGTCGGGGTGTGGTGTCGGGGTTGGGGGGTCAGGGGGTCAGTTGTCGGGGGGTCGGGGTCGGGTGTCGGGGTGTCGGGGTGTCGTGTCGGGGTCGGGGTGTGGTGTCAGGGTGTCGGGGGTCGGGGTTGGGGTGTCGGGCAGGGCTGTCGGGGTGGCGTGTCGGGGTCGGGGTGTCGGGGGTCGGGGTCGGGGTGTCGGGGGTCGGGGTCGGGGTGTCAGGCCGGGGTGTCGGGGTGGCGTGTCGGGGTCGGGGTGTCGGGGGTCGGTGTCGGGGGTCGGGGGTCGGGGGTCGGGGTCGGGGTGTCGGGGGTGGCATGTCGCGGTCGGGTTGTCGGGGGTCGGGGGTCGGGGTCGGGCTGTCGTGCCGGGGTGTCGGGGTGGCGTGTCGGGGTCTTCTTCTTCTTCTACTTCTTCTACTTCTTTTCTTCTTCTTTGTTTTTCATCTTTTTTCTACTTCTTTTCTTTTCTTCCTTTCTTCTTCTTCTAGTTCTTTTCTTTTCTTCTTCTTCTTCTACTTCTTCTACTACTTCTACTTCTTCTAAGTCTTTTCTAACACTAACACTAACACTAACACAATCTAGCACTAACAATTAAATAGCAAAAAATGAAAAAACAGAAAGAAAAAGAAGTACTCCCTCACCGGAGCAATGGGACGGTCGGCGGGGGCGGTGACAGGGCGGCGCCGGGCGGCGGGAGCAGTGGCGGGGGCGACGCCGGGCGGCTGGGGCGGCAGCGGGTGGTGGGGTGTCGGCGGGTGGGTGGGGGCGGGGGCGGCGGCGGGGGGCGGGGGCGGCGCCGCGCGGCGGTGGGTGCGGGGCGTCGGGGAGGAGAGGAGAGAACAGAGAGTAACGGGCAGGGGGATGGGGCCGTTAGTTAGGCCCTTCTTTGCCGTCCGCCTATCTTTGCCGTCTGCCATTATCTCCCTTTGTCGTCCGCTAGCGGACGGCAAAGTGGTGGGGCGTTAAGTTTTTTCTAAACAGGCGGGGGGTGGGGGCCACCTCTCTCTTTGCCGTCAACCAGCGGACGGCAAAGTTTCTTTTCCGTCTGCTGGCTGACGGCAAAGAGCCGGCTGATGGCAAAGGCCTATTTTACCATCTGCCATTTCTTTGCCGTCCGCTTTTCGGTAGCTGATGGCAAAGAGCTTCTTTGCCGTCTGCTAGCCGACGGCAAAGAGCTGGCAGATGGCAAAGTAGCTGATTCCAGTAGTGAAAGCCTCCTCAATGTCGGTTTTGCCCGAAAGGTAAGAGTCCTTCTCGGACTCCAGGGTTCCCGGCATCTACCCCCTAGACGCCAGGGTTCCTGGCGTCTAGCCTCTGGTCTCTGCAGAACTTCCTTCTGCACTTTCCAAAAGCCTCGTGGGCTTTCCCCTTTGGCCCAAATAAACTGTTCTCGTGCCCAAACATTTCGGGAAACATATGGAACCCTTCCGGAGATAAAACAATATTATCCCGTATATCAATCTTTAGCTCCGGACCATTCCGAAGCTCCTTGTCATGTCTGTGATCTCATCCGGGACTCCGAACAACATTTGGTCACCAACATACAAAACTCATATAAAACTATATCGTCAACGAACGTTAAGCGTGCGGACTCTACGGGTTCAAGAACTATGTGGACATGACCGAGACACCTCTCCGGTCAATAACCAATAGTGGAACCTGGATGCCCATATTGGCTCCTACGTATTCTACGAAGATCTTTATCGGTCGAACCTTTATGACAACATACGTACTTCCCTTTGTCCATCGGTATGTTACTTGCCCAAGTTTCGATCATCGGTATCTTCATACCTAGTTCAATCCTGTTACCGGCAAGTCTCTTTACTCGTTCCGTAATTCATCACCTTGTGACTAACTTATTAGTCACTTTGCTTGCAAGGCTTCTTATGACGTGTATTACCAAGAGGGCCCAGAGATACCTCCCCGATACTCGGAGTGACAAATCCTAATCTCGATCTATGCCAATCCAACAAATACCTTCGGAGATACCTGTAGAACATCTTTATAATCACCCAGTTATGTTGTGACGTTTGATAGCACGCAAGGTATTCCTCCGGTATCCGGGAGTTGCATAATCTCATAGTTAAAGGAATATGCATATGACATTAAGAAAGCAATAGCAATAAAACTAAACGATCAATATGCTAAGCTAACGGATGGGTCTTGTCCATCACATCATTCTCCTAACGATGTGATCCCATTCATCAAATGATAACACATGTCTATGGTTAGGAAACTTAACCATCTTTGATTAATGAGCTAGTCCAGTAGGGACTTACTAGGGACATTGTGTTTTGTCTATGTATCCACACATGTATCAAGTTTCCGTTTAATACAATTCTAGCATGAATAATAAACATTTATCATGATATAAGGAAATATAAAATAACAACTTTATTATTGCCTCTAGGGCATATTTCCTTCAAAATGCACCAGCCACAAGAGGCTGGTGCGTGATGTGAACATAGCTACCATGAATACATCTACAAATATTACGCGAGACATCACTAACACAGTTGCACCTGGACCTATGACTAGAATGTATACGAGACAAATAAATGGCCAGGTACTATCATTCATTTGTACGTATGATTTAACTGATGAGAATATGATGGCACACTCATGTTTTGGTTTATTTATACTCAGGAATAAAGAAATCAAGGAATTAATTAAAGAGGAGCAACCCTCTTTGCATGCATGCCCTCCATCGTCGTTGCATGCATGGCCTCCACCAGCGAACCATCCATCCTATCCAACATGCTCAAGTCAAGAAGCCAACGCCACAAGAGTCAAACAATTTTTTGCCTACATGGACCAAGAGTAACGTGTTGGGTTCGAAGACTTACACCATGACGGGCCAGCCGAACCAAACTTCATCATCGTATAGTGTCCGGCCTTCGTACGGCCTGGCCATAGCGGACCAACTCGGCAAGCATCGCTTTAATAAATAGCTAGTCTAGGTTAGGGTTTATACTCGGGTTTTGTTTAGAGAAGTTTAGCCATTACTACTTTTCTTTGTCTTCACTCGTAGGGGCTAGTGCGACCGTTAGGACATCTTATCGGAACCCCAACTTGTGATATTTATTCATCTAGTATATCCGCAATTTTGAGATTGCTTGGCTATTATTTTCTTGCATGTTCTTTGATTTGCTTGCAGGAAAAATCCTTCGTGGATAGGTCGATCGCGTCGTTGGCTCGGTCGATAACGCCGTGGACTTGGTTCAGCGATTGTCGTGGATATCAGTCGTGTACGGTCCGCCCTGTATGATTGGTATCTGGATCGTGAGGGTCAAGTCCCACCCAAAATCGTAGTTATATCTCTCTCATTGAAAGATCGGGTCCCCAGTTCACATCAAGTGGTATCAGTTTTCAGGTTCATCGGTGAGAGATTTACAGTTTTATTAGGTTAGGTTGTTTTTCAGTCTTACAACCCCAAACAAAAAGCCAAAAACAAATTAGATTAGTTCATCTGTCACACCTACCTTTTTAGCCTTTAGCAATTTTTGCATCTGGTATTTGTGTAGTTAAATTTTTGGTTGCATTCATCTAATACTAGTGCTGGTCTAGATTAGTCTGAGTGAACATTGTCTACTAAATCAAACTTTTTCTTTTGTCCACCATATTTTCCGCCGCCACCTCATTCATCATCTAGTACCAAAAAGATCGCATCAGTTTTCTATCTTTCCTGTATTTACTGCAGCGTGCAATCCAAAATCCCATCTGTTACTAATCCGCCGTGCTTCACCACGCGTCTACAACAGCACCCAGCACAAAGATCAATCTGTGTCTGCTGTGACAGCGTACGCGTAGTCTGATCTGCCTAACCACGTATCCAACACTGCCTTTTCCTTCCTTTCGAGGATGCAGAACCGTGAGCAGTCGTGCCTTTTATTTTTATTTGCTTACCTTTGACTAGCTCACGTTCCAACAACATCCTGTAGTCTATGAGCCTGATCATGGCATAAGTAACTTCCTGCTAGTAACCGGTTTGATAGAAAAATGAAGAGCAAAAAATGACAAAAAAGAATAAAAAAATAGGAAAAACATTGAAAAAAAATCAGGCCGGCTAGCAATTGTTTTGGACTGCTTTGTTCTATTTGCTACTTAGGACATTATTTTCGCTGCTGCTTTGATCACCACTTCATCTATCATCTATTTCCGAGCTTTGGCATCCACTGTACTTATACCTCACTTATATTTAGCTAATTAGAGCCATCATATTTCATCGACTTCCACTCATTTTATTCAGTATTTAGGATTAGATTGTTTTGTCTCTTACTAGTCGAATGCCAGCACTAGTTAGGAGTTTGAGCAATTATTCAGCCTGCATTGCTTTTTGCTAAATTGTGCCACTGATATTGTGAATTGAGAAGACTTTTCCAAGATACACCTTTTCTACCAATAAGTACAGGTCCGGGCTCTACTGATTACTGGTTATCGCTCCATCCAATCTTCATCGGTAGTTTGAAGCCAACACCAACGCGTCGATCACCACCTGTTGCGTTGGTAAGAACAAGTAAGAATTTGGTACTAAGCTTGAGTGTGAGCGAATTTTCTCCACCACATCCTATTACTTGATAGGGATCATACATTGTGTTATTTTTCTCTTTCACTAACAATGGCACAGGATCAGCCCACACTTGAGGGCCTCACCACGGATGTGAAAGTCACCAGCGAACGTCTCACCCAACTTGAGGGTGCTCAGATTGTGGCCGAAGAGAGGCTCAAGGCCATCGAGGGTGCAAGGGTGTTGCCAACAAACATCTATAGGACATCATGTCACGTTTGGACGGGTTGCAAACTGCACCCCCCATCAACAACAACGTTGATCTTAGCAACTCCCGGGTGTTGCCGCTATTTCGCAAGCTCGGTGTGTGCCCATGGGTCATCCACAACACCCAGCTACTGCCATTAATGTCACCACCATAAACCAACACCAAAAAATTCCTCCCCGCGTCGCCGAGGAACATGGGGACAACTATGAGGATTATTCTGGTGACACCGAAGATGACCAAATGGTCAACCACCACAATGACTATGCTCATCGACAACTACGTTTCAACCGTCAAGGTATTGCACGAGGTCCACATAGGTATGATGTTCGAGATTACGACCACTCCCGTGCTAAAATTAAATTTACTATGCCTACTTTCAATGGTAAATATAATCTAGATGTTTATCTTGATTGGGAACTTTCTCTTGAACAAAAAATTGCATGTCATGATATTCCTGAGAACCAAAGAGTTAGGGCAGCCACTAGTGAATTTACACGCTTTGCTTCTATTTGGTGGAGTGAATATTGTCGTATTAATGCAAATAATATACCTACTACTTGGGATGCTTTAAAACGAGCTACGCGATGGTGTTATGTTCCTTCATATTATGCTCGTGATAGACTATATGAATTGCAACGTTTAAAACAACATAGCAGTTCTATAGAGGATTACTATCAAGAATTGCAAACTGGCTTAGTGCGATGTGGATTAGTTGAAACCGAAGATGCTATGATGGCTAGATTTTTAGGTGGTTTGAATCGTGATATTCGGGATATATTGGACTATAAGGAGTACAATTCTATTACTCGTTTGTTTCATTTTGCTTGTAAAGCTGAAAGGGAAGTACAGGGACGGCACAACAAGGGACGAGGTAAGTTTTCTGCAGGTCGCCGCTCATCATGGACACCCTCTCCTACTGTTCCGTCCACTACTGAGTCAACGCCACCTATCTTGCACAATGGCGCACACTAATCAAGTTCAAAATCAGCTCCACAATCATCCGAGGCTTCGAAAGAAATTTTTATAGCACCGACCACTTCGTCTGGACGCACAAGGGACATGAAGTGTCATATATGCAAAGGTGGCAGGCACTTGATGAACGACTGTCCAAATAAACGAACATTTACTGTGCGAGAAGATGGTGAGTACTCTTCTGCTAGTGATTTGGATGAAGATACACGTGCTATGCCTGCCACTAATAATGTAGGTGACACTGAGGAGAATGAGACGGAGGTGATACATGTTAATGCTGCGATGGCAGATCAGTACCAAGCCTTGTAACCATGCAAGTACTTAGTGCCCAGGTGGGGCATGCTGAGATGACTCAACACCATAATCGTTTTCAAACTAAGTTTGTTGTCAAAGGGCATTCAGTTCGTGTGATCATTGATGGTGGAAGCTGCAATAATTTGGCGAGTATAGAGATGGTCGAGAAACTTGGTGTAGGATCGAAAGTATGTCTAGAGGGGGGTGATTAGACTACTTGACCAAATAAAAATCTATCATTTTCCCAATTTTAAGTCTTGGAAGATTTAGCAATTTAGCATAAGTCAAGCAATCAACCTACACATGCAATTCTAAGAGTATAGCAGCGAAATGTAAATCATTGCATATGAAGGTAAAGGGAGGAGTTTAGAGGGAGAAAATGCAATGTAGACCCGGAGATTTTTGGCGTGGTTCCGATAGGTGGTGCTATCGTACATCCACATTGATGGAGACTTCAACCCACGAAGGGTAACGGTTGCGCGAGTCCACGGAGGCTCCACCCACGAAGGGTCCATGAAGAAGGAACCTTGTCTATCCCACCATGGCCATCACCCATGAAGGACTTGCCTCACTTTGGTAGATCTTCATGAAGTAGGCGATCTCCTTGCCCTTACAAACTCCTTGGTTCAACTCCACAATCTTGACGGAGGCTCCCAAGTGACACCTAACCCATCTAGGAGACACCACTCTCCAAAAGGTGATAGATGGTGCGTTGATGATGAACTCCTTGCTCTTGTGCTTCAAATCATAGTCTCCCCAACACTCAACTCTCTATCACAGATTTGGATTTGGTGGAAAGATGATTTGAGTGGAAAGTGAGGGAGTCCTGGACTAAGGGGTCTTCGGGCGTCCGGCCTGTTAGCCATGGGCCGGACTGATGGGCTGTGAAGATACAAAGATCGAAGACTGCACCCGTGTCCGGATGGGACTCTCCTTGGCGTGGAGGGCAAGCTTGGCAACCAAATATGTAGATTCCTTTCTCTGTAACCGACCTTGTGTAACCCTAGATCCTCCCGGTGTCTAAATAAACCGGAGGACTTGGTCCGGATAGGAGAGATATTCATTACCATAGCCATACAAGCTAGACCTCTAGGGTTTAGCCATTACGATCTCGAGGTAGATCAACTCTTGTAATACTTGTATTCATCAATATCAATCAAGCAAGACGTAGGGTATTACCTCCATAGAGAGGGCCCGAACCTGGGTAAACATTGTGTCCCCTGTATCCTGTTACCATCGACCTCAGACGCACAGTTCGGGACCCCCTACCCGAGATCCACCGGTTTTGACACCGACATTGGTGCTTTCATTGAGATTTCCACTGTGTCTTTGATGAAAGGTTCGATGGCCCCTTCAATCATCGAGAGTGACGATGTCCAAGGAGAAACCCTCCTCCCCAGACAGATCTTCATGTTCGGCGGCTTCGCATTGTGGGCCAACTCGTTTGGCCACCCAGAGCAGATCGATAGCTACGCCCCTGGCCATCAGGTCGGATTTGGGAGTTTGAACTACATTGCGGACATCCTGGAGATTTGATCTTTGCCGGATTAGAGACCGCGGCGACCGCTCCCGTTCACCTTGGCGAACATGACCTAAATCTGTCGTCAGACCACATCCAGGAGATAGCTCCTATGACCACTCCGACCTTAGATCCAGAGCACACTGCGGCATCCAAGGATTGGAGGTTCAACCCAACCATGGAGGCCACAGACTCCCCGGCGTTGGATCCGCACATGGACTTAATCTCACGCAATACTCATGTCACCGGAACTCCGCACTCTTCTCTGGGTATAAGTTCCGAACCATGCGAGTCCACGGATACCGAACTTGATCGTTTATCGATCTTCGAGTTCAGCGCCGCAGACATCTTCCAGCACTCACCCTTGAGCGATGTGCTAAACTCATTAAAGAACTTGTCCTTGGTGGGGGACTCACAGCCGAACTATGTACGGTTCGAACTAAGGGCTGATGATGGGGAATTTTGCTTCCCACCCGCCACCCACTTCATAGCCACTGTCGAGGATTTAACCGACATGCTTGACTATGGCTCCGAAGACATTGCTAGTACGAACGATGATGCCGACAAGGAGCAAGGCCAAAACCTGCCATTCACTAGACGATGCACGGCCACTTCTTCCTACGATGTATACATGGTGGACACACCTGGAATAACTAACAACGATGACAAAGAGGATCCAGTTGAGGATAAACCTCCCGAGAGACAGCCCAAGTGCCAACTTCCTCGAGGTCGCTCTAAGTCATGTCGTTCCAAAGACTGCAGTACGGGCACCGGGAAAAATAATACTCCAGACAATGCCGAAAATAATGAAGACCCCATCAAGGTAACCTCCGAACAGGGGGAACGGGATAATGGGCAAGTTAGCCCTGATGAACAAGCCATACACGGAGATTCGAAGGATAGTAATTATCTTCCACTCTCCAAGGAAGAGGAGAGCCTCGGCAACGAGGATTTCATCGTGCTTGAGGAACCTTTCGAGCAGGAGCGCTTCAAACACTGGCTAATAGCCACTGCAAGGAGCCTAAGAAAGAAGCAGCTGCAGCTTCAAGAGGACCAAGATCTGCTCAATGATAGATGGACTGAAGTCCTGGCCGCCGAAGAATACGGCCTTAGTGGCCCACCTAAAAGCTACCCAAAGCGTAGATTGCTACCTCAGTGCGATGACAAGGTGCTGCAGCCCGTACCATCATCACACAATGCGGCAAGTCGACCACAACTCGGTCCGGATAAAGAGGCAACTCAAGACGAACACCAGACCGCCCCACCTCGCCATAAAGGCAATAATAAAACAGCTCGGGGTTACACATACGACCTCCAACAGGACTTGGATAGTAGAGCAGGACATGCAAGATTGATCTACGGATCGCGAGGACATGCCTCGACACGCGACGACGGCTACCTATTCGGACATGACAAACCTAGCCACGCCCGGGCCGAAAACTGCAAATGGACTCCATCGGAGGTACGTCGTAGTGTGGCCCAACATAGAGGCGCCGCACACCCTCTTTGCTTCACAGACGAAGTAATGGAGCATGAATTCCCAGATGGGTTCAAACCCATGAATATTGAATCATACGACGGAACAACGGACCCCGCGGTATGGATCGAGGACTTCCTCCTCCATATCCACATGGCCCGCGGAGATGACCTTCATGCCATCAAATACCTACCACTAAAACTCAAAGGACCAGCTCGGTACTGGTTAAACAGTCTGCCGGAAAATTCTATTGGCAGCTGGGAAGATTTGGAAGACGCCTTTTGCGGCAACTTCCAAGGAACATATGTCCGGCCACCGCACGCTGATGACTTAAGTCACATTGTCCAGCAGCCCAGAGAGTCATCCAGGAAGCTCTGGACAAGGTTCTTAGTTAAAAAGAACCAAATCATCGACTGTCGGGATGCAGAAGCCCTTGCGGCCTTCAAACACAGCGTCCGGGATGAATGGCTTGCACGCCACCTCGGTCAAGAAGTACCTAAATCCATGACATCCCTTACCGCTCTGATGACTCGCTTTTGCACGGGAGAAGACAACTGGCTCGCTCGTAGAAGCAACAACACCAGTGACTCGGGCACTTCCAAACTCCGGGATGGCAATGACAAGCCACGACGAAGCAAACACAATAGTCGCAATGATAATGAAAGATCACGTGACACAGCGGTCAACACCGGATTCAGCAATCCCAAACCCGGTTAAAGGAAAAAACCATTCAAGGCGAACCGAGACGGGCCATCCAACCTAGACAGGATATTGGACCAACCCTGCTAGATTCATGGGCACCTGGTAAACCAGCTAATCATACCAACATAAGTTGTTGGGTCTTCAAGCAGGCTGGCAAGCTCAACGCCGAACACAAGGGGAGGAGGCCACCGGGCGATAGGGACGACGGATAGGTTCACCAACCAAATACCGGGGGTCAGAAGCAATTTCCCCCCGAGGATCGATCAATCCCGGAGCAGAAATAGCAGTTCGGCTTCCACTGCCCACCTCATATACCCGCTCAATCTGTACCGCACATACATAACTGCGCACTTAAGATACCATGGGCATAGGCGGAAGCACAATATGGACAAGCCTGCAAGCACTCCACCAAGATGTATGTGACATGGAAGAGTAACCCATGACTCTAACTCCTTGTGCATTTTCAGTCCAAAGCAAATTTTAAATATGCACAAATTTAGGGGGAGCTCTTACTTATCACATACTTCTCAAAGCGACGATATATTTCATGCTTATTATCATTTGTCGAAGCTTTGATCTATATGTTGTCATCAATTACCAAAAAGGGGGAGATTGAAAGTGCAACTATCCCTAGGTGGTTTTGGTAATTCATAACAACATATAGCTCATTGAGCTAATGCTATTCCAAGATGATTATTTCAGGAAAGCTCAATGATTGGCATGGCATGGATGTGAAAGTGGAACCCTCAAAATGCTAAGGACAAAGGATTGGCTCAAGCTCAAAAGCTCAAGACTCTTCATTTTATATTTTAGTGATCCAAGATCACATTAAGTCTTTAGGAAAAGCCAATACTATCAAGGAGGGATGAGGTGTTGCTTAATGAGCCTCTTGCTTCATGTGCTTAGTGATATGCTCCAAAACCCTCAACTACTTTCCCATATCCACATATGACCTAAACCCTAAGCCAAACTCGGTCCTACCGATTCTTCCTATCCGGCACCACCGAGTTTCACTTGTCATTAGCCACTGCCAAACCCTAGCAATTCGGTCCTACCGATAGGGATCTCGGTCTCACCGAGATGGGGTTGCAAACTCTCTGTTTCCCTTTTGTAACTTTTCGGTCTCACCGAAAGAGCGAATCGGTCCCACCGAGATTGCAATGTAAACTCAGTGTTTCCCCTTTGTAACTTTTCGGTCTCACCGAGTTCCACTCGGTCTCACCGAAAGAGCAAATCGGTCCCACCGAGTTTGCCTGACCAACTCTCTGGTTAGCTAATTACCAAATTCGGTCTCACCGAGTTTGTGTAATCGGTCTCACCGAGATTTCGTTATGCCCAAACCCTAACCATATCGGTCCTACCGAGTTGCATGTCAGTCCCACCGAAAATCTCTAATGGTCACTAGGTTTACATTTTAGGTCCGACCGAGTTTATTGATTCGGTCCCACCGAGATTGGAAAACTGTGTGTAACGGTTGGATTTTGTGTGGAGGCTATATATACCCCTCCACCTCCTTCTCATTCGAGGAGAGAGCCATCAGAACACACACATCATTCCAACTCATATGTTCTTAGAGAGAACAACCTACTCATGTGTTGAGACCAAGCCATTCCATTCCTATCATATGAATCTTGATCTCTAGCCTTCCCAAGTTGCTTTCCACTCAAATCTTCTTTCCACCAAATCCAAATCCTATGAGAGAGAGTTGAGTGTTGGGGAGACTATCATTTGAAGCACAAGAGCAAGGAGTTCATTACCTACACACTGTTTGTTACTTCTTGGAGAGTGGTGTCTCCTAGATTGGCTAGGTGTCACTTGGGAGCCTCCGACAAGATTGTGGAGTTGAACCAAGGAGTTTGTAAGGGCAAGGAGATCGCCTACTTCGTGAAGATCTATCGCTAGTGAGGCAAGTCCTGTGTGGGCGATGGCCATGGTGGGATAGACAAGGTTGCTTTTTCGTGGACCCTTTGTGGGTGGTTGCTTCTTCGTGGACCCTTCGTGGGTGGAGCCCTATGTGGACTCGCGCAACCGTTACCCTTGGGTGGAGCCCTGTGTGGACTCGCGCAACCGTTACCCTTCGTGGGTCGAAGTCTCCATCAACGTGGATGTAGGATAGCACCACCTATCCGAACCACGGGAAAAACATTCGTGTCTCCAATTGCGTTTGAATTCTCCAAACCCTTCCATTTACATTCTTGCAAGTTGCATGATTTACTTTCCGCTGTCTATATACTCTTTGCATGCTTGCTTGAATTATGTGATGATTGCTTGACTTGTCCTAAATTAGCTAAAATCTGCCAAGAACTAAAATTGGGAAAAGGTTAAGTTTATATTTGGTCAAGTAGTCTAATCACCCCCCTCTAGACATACTTTCGATCCTACAAGTGGTATCAGAGCTTTGGTCTCCATTTGCTTTGATCTCCATAGCTTTTGGTGGTCATAGCCTTGGTTTCACAACCTAGGAGAGTATGGCGTCTAGCGAGGGAAATTATCACCGTAGAGGTCCTTACTTTGATGGTACTAATTTTGCTAGTTGGAAGCATAAAATGAAAATGCATATTCTTGGACATAACCCCACCGTTTGGGCTATTGTGTGTGTTGGTTTGCAAGGTGACTTCTTTGATGGGAGATAACCAAACCGTGAAGCTACCGCGGATGAGTTGAAGATGTTGCAATACAATGCTCAAGCTTGTGATATTCTCTTCAATGGATTGTGCCCCGAAGAATTCAACAAAATCAGCCGTCTTGAGAATGCAAAGGAAATTTGGGACACTTTGATTGATATGCACGAAGGTACCGACTCCGTCAAGGAATCCAAGTTGGATGTGCTTCAAAGCCAACTTGACAAGTTCAAGATGAAGGATGGTGAAGGCTGAAATGTACTCTAGGCTTGCTCTCATCACAAATGAGATTGCCGGCTTAGGAAGTGAAGAGATGACCGATAGATTCATCATCAAGAAGATTCTAAGAGCCTTGGATGGAAAATATGATACCGTGTGCACATTGATCCAAATGATGCCCAATTACAAAGATCTCAAGCCAACGGAGGTGATTGGAAGAATTGTTGCTCATGAGATGTCACTTAAGGATAAAGAGGAACTTCACAACAAATCAAGTGGTGCCTATAAAGCCTCATGTGAAGCCCCCACATCATCAAGTGAGAAACAAGACTTCAATGAAGAATTGAGCTTAATGGTGAAGAACTTCAACAAGTTCTACAAGAGTAGAAGCAAAGATAGAAGCTTCAAGTCAAGGTCCTACAATGACAAAAGATCTTCTAGTCGAGAGAGAAACTGCTACAATTGTGGAAGACCCGGACACTATTCCAATGAGTGTACGGCTCCCTACAAGAGAAGAGAAGATTCTCCAAAGAGAAGAAGCAGAGAATCACCACCAAGAGAGAGGAGGAGTAGAGATGATCGTTATGAACGAAGATACTCATGGAGAAGCAAGGATTCGGAAAGGAAGGAAAAATCATCAAGGAGCTACACAAGACGAAGACATCAAGCTCATGTTGGTAAATGGGTATCCGGCTCCGACTCCTACAGCCACTCCGAGAGAAGTTATCACTCCGACTCCGAAGATACTCAAGATGAAGGTGTTGCTGGTCTAGCACTTGTGTCAACCAACTCCTACGACATATTTGACTCACCAAATGAAGGAATTGGAAGATGCTTCATGGCCAAAGGCCCTAAGGTAACACACCCCGAGTATGTTGATTTCAATAGTGATGAAGATGACTTGTTAGGTGATGATTTGCTTGGTGACAACTCTAGTGATGAATATTATGATGAAAGACCAATTAATCATGCTAATCAAGATAAAACGAATGACAATGATGAGGAGGAGATTGAGGCTCTAACTAAAGAACTAAAAACTCTTAAGTTAGCTCATGACACTATCTTCGAAGATCATCAAGAACTTTTAAGAGCTCATGAGAAATTACGCTTTGGAAAGCTCAATCTTGAGCAAGAGCATGAGTTCTTAAAAGCAATCAATGATGATCTCCGCAAGAAAAGCTCTTCTTACATTGCCAAGCGTTTACTCTTATCCACTTACATGCCTCAAGTCAAGTCTAGTAACAAGAACAAGAAAGATTATTCCTCTAGCAGTAACAATGATCATGCTAAATCCAATATTGTTGCTTCTAGTAGCTCTCTTGATTCCACTAATGATTCTCTTAGCCAAGTTACACTTGAGCAAGAAAATAGTTTATTGAAGGGAATTATAGAGAAAGGAGTGTACAAAAGCCTTGCCGGGAGTAAGCAATTCGAGGAAATTGTGCGCAAGCAAGGAATGCACCGGAAGAATCAAGGTGTTGGTTTTGAACGAAAGTTCAATGCCAATGGAGTTGAGTGGGAAAAAGATAAATACCCCAAGACAAAGTTTGTTCCTCAACAAGAGAAGTATACTTCTTTCAAGGGGACACAAGCTCAAGATGATCTTCCACCACAAGACTACAAGCAAAAAGGCAAGGACAAGCTTCAAGAGGAAATTGATGCATTTGAAGAAGCTCCAAAGACCTTAGTCAAGTGGATTCCCAAGACTACTTCAAGTTCCACTTCATCAAGTACGACTACAACTCCAAGGATTCCCATCAAGATGATGTGGATCCAAAAGAAGAAGAACTAGAGAGTTCTTGAGGGTGACTCCGCCAACATACCTCACTCTTATCATTTTGGCAAAGAACAAGTGCAATCAACTTCCACATCGTGCACTAGTTCAAGGAGTCACAAACCCTCTTGTTGATAAGACAAGGGACAAGGTAACCTAAAAGTTTTCATGGACATCATCTTTTGTGTGCATCACTCTATGTCTATGGATATCCTTGTTTGTTCCTTGTGGGACTAACCCATGTAGGTATTGAAAGTGCAATTCACTCAAATGGATAGCTCCAAGTGATCTACATCAACATTGAGCATCCACATCTTCAACATCTACATGAAGTCATCATCGACAAAACCCAAGGTTAGTTCATCCCTCTTAAGGGGGGGATATCACATCTAGGGGGAGCTTTACTCTAAGACTTGAGCTAAAGCAACTCTAAAGATGTGAACACAACAATGCTTTATGTAAAAGTGGTAACCCCACTTGAGCTTAAAACGATGAGTATGACCTATGATCAAGTGTTCTCACTTGACTCCTAAGTCAATATACTCATATATAGATGACCTAGTCATCGCAAATTGCTTGATAGATGCTAGAATTGGTCGTGCATGCCTTGTCACATATTTCATTTGCCATCTTATTGTGTGAGCATGCTGGTTGCATCTTTTACTCATTCGAGGACATCCACTTGTTGTTTTGATTGTTTGGTTTTATCTTCTTCTGCCAAGTGGATGGACAAGAATGCCTAAGAACCTCCCCTAGCTATCTATGCTTTTCTCGTCTCAAAATCTATTCATGCTGCATCACAAAATTTGATCAAGTCAGATTCGAACCACTCTGTGTGAGGAGTGCTCGGAGTCCCCGATTCGTCATAGACTTAAACTTCCAAAACCCTCTTTATGATTCTCGGTCTGACCGATACCCCACTTTCGGTCCTACCGAGATCATTAAGTTGATCTAGGTTTTCGATCTCGGTGCAACCGATTTGAACCTTTCGGTCACACCGAGTTTCAGTAACTGCACGCAGTTATGAATCTCGGTGCCACCGAGTTGTTCCACTCGGTCACACCGACAGGGTCGGGCTATATATAGTCACGGGCAAAAATTTGGAAATTTCTTCGAACCCCTTCGCCCGCGCGATAGCCTGCTCTGCCCTCGTGGTCTCCGGATCGTCTTCTCACCGCCAGCCGCCTCCAGTCGCTAGTCTCCGTCGCCGTCAACGGGAATTTTGCCCCGCCGTTGCCGCCGTAGCAAGTCTCCGCCGAACTAGGGTATGGACTTGATCAAAGTGCTATTCCCCGTCCAATTCCTAGCACATTGTGTTCTTCATGATTCTTGCCACGATTGAAACACTCCTATCCAGTCAAAACGCCCGTAGATTAGGTTTGATTCGAAAATTCTAGGTTTAGGTTTCCGCCGAAACCATCTCGGACCCACCGAGTTGAAAAACTCGGTCCCACCGATTTGGCTTATGCCATTGCAGAAGTGAGACTCGGTCTGACCGAGAATTACTTATCGGTGTGACCGATTTTGGAACTCTGTGAAACCCTAGCAGTCTCGGTGCCACCGAACTGTGACTCGGTCCTACCGAGTTCACTAGTTTAGGTTCCAAAACTGCTTCGGTATCACCGAGTTTGAAAATCGGTAGATCCGAGATGATTTCAGTGGGAAACTAAAACTAAGTTTTTGGATCATTCTTTTGCAAAAATCTCTGCATTTTGTGATGCTCATCCTTTCTACCTCATAATCTGTTCACAGGGTCAGCAGTCAGTTTGCAGCATGTCTGATCAAAGTGATAGCCAAAACATGTCAGAGCAGCAGGTGCACATGAGTGAGGGCACTAGTCCCTCCAGTTCTTCTGATGAAGGCAGCATGAGCACCCCTAGAAACTTTCCAAAGGCTGCCACGAGACAGAGGAAGAAGAGGACTTCAGATTCCGAAGATGAGGACTATGTGGCAGAGGAAGAGGCCACTTCCAAGAGAGTTGAGCCAGCTCAAGGCACAAAGCCAGGGCTGAAAATCAAAAGGCCAGCAGGCAGGCAACCAATGTCAATGGCAGAATGTCAACTGAGAAGCCCATAGAGCCAGTTGCAGCTGAGGGCAAGAAAAGAAAGGAAAGGGTGAAGAAAACTGTGGCTAGAGTGCTTGGCAAAGCTTCCATCATGGAAGAGGAAGAGGAAGAAGAGGTGGCTGCACCAGCACCCAAGGCACCCAAGCTGATGGGTGATGCCATAAGGTCAGGGGCTACTGCATCTAAGCCCAAAGCTGCCTCCAAGCCAAAACCAAAGAGGAATACAAGGAGCATTCCTGCAGCTGAAAAGAACAAGGCCCCAGTGCCTGAAACTGTTGCTGAAGAAGAGGATGAAGAGCAAGTTCTGAGAAAGCTCAAGCCCAAGATCCCAGACCACAACGATGCTCATCCTGTGGCTGAGGATATGAAGCTTAGGAGGGATTCAGGGCTGAGGAAGTGGAGAGAAGCAGATCCGTATGCTTCAAGGAGAAGGACTGCCGTAGACTACAGATTTCACACCAAGGAGCAGCAAGATTTCTATGAGACTGTGCTGCTAGATAAGAAGCCCATTGTATGTGATATGAGATGGGTCGACTGGGAATATATCAAGGAAAACGAAGAGCACTATCCTGGAGTGCAAGACAGCTTCATAGCTTGTGGAGTAGCTGACTTTGTTGGGCAGAAGCTCACAAAGTGGAATGAGGAGCTTATAATGCAGTTCTACTCCACAGCTCACTTTTATCCAGATGGGAGGATCACATGGATGTCTGAGGGTACAAGGTACCAATCCACTGTTGAGGAATGGGCAAAGTTGATTAATGCCCCAGAGGAGCATGATGATGACATGGACATATATGCCAAGAAGAAGATGGACCACAACTCAATGTCCAATATGTACAAGGAGATCCAAAATGAAGCACTTGATACCTTCAAGTTTGGCTCAGTACATTACCTTCTGTCAGGGCTCCCGACTATCAATTGGATCTTGAGGCACACCTTATTGCCCAAGTCAGGTGATCACAAGATGATCAGAGGCCAGGCTATCAACTTGCTACATATGTTTGATGTGCCTCAGAAGTTCAAAGTGATGAGCCTCATAGTGGAAACAATCAAGAGGACTGCAGCAGACCAGAAGAGGAGTTGCGGATATGCCCCTCAGATTCAGGAGCTCATCAACTCCAAGATGGGCACGGGCATATATTTATTGGACAAGGAACACCTGCCCATCCGTCCAATTTTGAGGATAACCAAGTGGTCATGACTGAGAACGAGCCATCATCTGCCCAAGCATACGCAAGGAAGGAGAAGGCAAGGAAGGAGAAAGCTGCCAGGATGCCAACTCAAGAGGAGGCATCTGAGTACTTCTTGAAGACTAAACAAGAGCAACTTGGTTACTTGATTGCATCCACGCTGAGGATTGAGAAAAGTCTGGCCACCCTCACTCAGAATTAGCAGAGCCTAGAGAGAATCATGGAACAGAAGTTCTATGACTTGGATGTCAAAGTAATGGAAGTTCAGTCTGCAGTGGAGCAGCTCTAGGAGGACATGCAGGAGAGGAGAGGCAGGACTACCACTCATGCCTTTGCCAGAGTGCCACGAGGCCCGAGGTCATCTGCCGTGCCAGTTGCTGACACAAGAGCCACCACCTCAGCACCAGCCACAGCCTCAGTTCCACCAGCTCCAGCATCTACTTCAGCTCCAACTCAAGCGTCTACTTCAGCATCTACTGAAGCCTTCGTCCTTGGAGTGATCCGGACTCCACCACCACCAGAAGATCAAGCCTGAGCGTCGATCTAGTGCTATGCATTTTCTAGGAACTTTTTGGTAACTTGTTGCCAAAGGGGGAGAAGATGTATAGATCATAGGCTTCGAGAGAGAGAGAGTGTTGTTTTTCTCTCTTGCTTTATTTGGTGGTTTTTCAAACTTGTTTGCTTTTGAGTGCTTGAGATACTATGTCATTATTTGTGAGACATTGATGATCATGTGTTTGATCATAAGCTACACTTAATGCTTGCTTAATATTATCATCTTATCTATCTTATGTGATCATTCACTATTCTTGGTGATGAGTGCATGTATTTCATTCTTATCATTTTAAGCGCTCCACCAAGATGTATGTGACATGGAAGAGTAACCCATGACTCTAACTCCTTGTGCATTTGCAGTCCAAAGCAAATTTTAAATATGCACAAATTTAGGGGGAGCTCTTACTTATCACATACTTCTCAAAGCGACGATATATTTCATGCTTATTATCATTTGTCGAAGCTTTGATCTATATGTTGTCATCAATTACCAAAAAGGGGGAGATTGAAAGTGCAACTATCCCTAGGTGGTTTTGGTAATTCATAACAACATATAGCTCATTGAGCTAATGCTATTCCAAGATGATTATTTCAGGAAAGCTCAATGATTGGCATGGCATGGATGTGAAAGTGGAACCCTCAAAATGCTAAGGACAAAGGATTGGCTCAAGCTCAAAAGCTCAAGACTCTTCATTTTATATTTTAGTGATCCAAGATCACATTGAGTCTTTAGGAAAAGCCAATACTATCAAGGAGGGATGAGGTGTTGCTTAATGAGCCTCTTGCTTCATGTGCTTAGTGATATGCTCCAAAACCCTCAACTACTTTCCCATATCCATATGACCTAAACCCTAAGCCAAACTCGGTCCTACCGATTCTTCCTATCCGGCACCACCGAGTTTCACTTGTCATTAGCCACTGCCAAACCCTAGCAATTCGGTCCTACCGATAGGGATCTCGGTCTCACCGAGATGGGGTTGCAAACTCTCTGTTTCCCTTTTGTAACTTTTCGGTCTCACCGAAAGAGCGAATCGGTCCCACCGAGATTGCAATGTAAACTCAGTGTTTCCCCTTTGTAACTTTTCGGTCTCACCGAGTTCCACTCGGTCTCACCAAAAGAGCAAATCGGTCCCACCGAGTTTGCCTGACCAACTCTCTGGTTAGCTAATTACCAAATTCGGTCTCACCGAGTTTGTGTAATCGGTCTCACCGAGATTTCGTTATGCCCAAACCCTAACCATATCGGTCCTACCGAGTTGCATGTCAGTCCCACCGAAAATCTCTAACGGTCACTAGGTTTACATTTTAGGTCCGACCGAGTTTATTGATTCGGTCCCACCGAGATTGGAAAACTGTGTGTAACGGTTGGATTTTGTGTGGAGGCTATATATACCCCTCCACCTCCTTCTCATTCGAGGAGAGAGCCATCAGAACACACACATCATTCCAACTCATATGTTCTGAGAGAGAACCACCTACTCATGTGTTGAGACCAAGACATTCCATTCCTATCATATGAATCTTGATCTCTAGCCTTCCCAAGTTGCTTTCCACTCAAATCTTCTTTCCACCAAATCCAAATCCTATGAGAGAGAGTTGAGTGTTGGGGAGACTATCATTTGAAGCACAAGAGCAAGGAGTTCATTACCTACACACTGTTTGTTACTTCTTGGAGAGTGGTGTCTCCTAGATTGGCTAGGTGTCACTTGGGAGCCTCCGACAAGATTGTGGAGTTGAACCAAGGAGTTTGTAAGGGCAAGGAGATAGCCTACTTCGTGAAGATCTACCGCTAGTGAGGCAAGTCCTGTGTGGGCGATGGCCATGGTGGGATAGACAAGGTTGCTTCTTCGTGGACCCTTTGTGGGTGGTTGCTTCTTCGTGGACCCTTCGTGGGTGGAGCCCTGTGTGGACTCGCGCAACCGTTACCCTTGGGTGGAGCCCTGTGTGGACTCGCGCAACCGTTACCCTTCGTGGGTCGAAGTCTCCATCAACGTGGATGTAGGATAGCACCACCTATCCGAACCACGGGAAAAACATCCGTGTCTCCAATTGCGTTTGAATTCTCCAAACCCTTCCCTTTACATTCTTGCAAGTTGCATGCTTTACTTTCCGCTGCCTATATACTCTTTGCATGCTTGCTTGAATTATGTGATGATTGCTTGATTTGTCCTAAATTAGCTAAAATCTGCCAAGAACTAAAATTGGGAAAAGGTTAAGTTTTTATTTGGTCAAGTAGTCTAATCACCCCCCTCTAGACATACTTTCGATCCTACAGTTGGGTCAAAAGTGATCAGATGCTTTTTCGAACTCCCCCGTACTTCCTACGAGGGGGCAGCAGCCGACGACTGGAAAACTTTCAGATAATATATAAACGGCCGCACAGGAGGAACAAATGCCTTTAGGCAAAATCAAAATATAGACTGATTACAACAATTGTCTTTTACAATTCACTCGAATATTATGCCTTTCGAACATTGACCCTCTATCTAGCGGGAAGCCTCTAAGACGTCCTCAAAGTAATGCTCTGGTGCATGATGGTCCTTGCCCTTGGGTGGACCCCGCGCTGCAACATCGACGACCTTCATCTTCCCCCAGTATGTCTTGACTCGGGCAAAGGCCATCCGTGCACCTTCAATGCACGCTGACCGCTTCACAGCGTCGATACGTGGCACTGCATCAGCAAGCCGCCACACCAAGCCTAAATAGCTATTTGGAATCGACTCAGTTGGCCATAGCTGAAGTATGACATTCTTCATGGCAGCACCGGACATCCTATGAAGCTCGGCCCATTGGGACATCTGTTCATTCAGCAGTAGAGGGCGTTTTGATACGCCGAACTGTGACCAGAAAAGCTTCTCCGTTGCATATCCCTCTTGTGCTTGGTAAAACTGCACCGGATTGGATGAACTCTTTGGCAGGTCCAAAAACACGTCTGGAGAACTCCACACTTGGTTAAGCTGAGCATAATTCGGATCACCGAACTTAGTCTGTAATAAAAAGGGCTTACCAGCCGCAATCTTCACAACTTGCCAGATCTCCTCACGGGCCGCTCTAGATTCGGACCGCGCTTTGTCAAGCTCAGCTGCTTTGGCTTTATTCTCCTTCTCTAGGAATTCACAGCGGCTAGTAGCATTTTTCAGTTCGAGCGCCATTGACGATATTTTCTCCTTGTCTTGGTGCCGAGCAGCTTGTTTGGCCTTTAACTTGGTCGATGCCTTTTTGGCAACTGCATTACTAAACCGGGCCTACTCCTTGGCCCGGGCCAGCTCCGCCTGAAGAATCTCAACAGCGGCGGTACCATCTGCTGCCATGCATATTCCAGTATGCAACTTTCAGCGTCACGCTTGTATTACAAACACGTATATGTAAGGATTGCTCCGAATACATACCTTGCGACTCGTCAAGGTGCCTGTTGATAAGCGCGATATCAGTATCTTCCTCATCAATCTTGTGATGCAAATCCGCAATCTCTATAGTCCGGACAGTTTCCAGGGAGGTCACAACCTGTGTTCCAATTAATCATATTACTTCCTGGGCATATCTTTTGATCCTCTGATCGCCTCCCTCAGGAAGCCAATCGGAGTCTCAGGGGATACTATCAATACACAGGTGTATTCTCAAATAAAACACAATAGAACATATTATGGTACAAACCTTGAATCCTCTTAGCAGGCTCGCAAAGGCCTCATTCAATCCGCTCTTAGCGGACAGGACCTTTTCAACCACTACGCCCATCAAGGTATGATGTTCCTCTGAGGCGGACGCCTGCCGCAGCATGTTCGTTAGTATATCCGGCGCCTCTGGGTCTCTAGAGGCTGCTGTAGGAGTACGACCACCCTTTGAAAGGATCTGTTTATTCGTATCTGACTGTATACCGGATTGTTCAGGGCCTTCATTGCTGGTCCGCGGACCCTGGGCCACCGAAGTGTCACCTTCGGGTAATATCTATCATCCCTCGCACCACCTGTTGGTCGGGGGAGACCCTCCGCGACGACACCTCGAAGTCGTCTGCCCTATTGGGCGGAGAGGACGGTGGAGGCGTCTTGCTTTCCATCATCTCTGGGAGAAGGTCCCCCGAGGAAGAGGATTGGTGAAGAAGACTGCGTGCCGAACTGCAAAAATATATGTTCTAGGCATTACAAGAAAAAGAACAGGACATGTTTAAAACATCCTTGTTTACTTACGATTTGGCCTGAGGCTTGTCCTCGTCATGGGACTGCACGTCTACATCCTCTAAGCCTGAGCCACCCGATGGAGGCATCTTGCCTCGCTTAGGAGTCTTTTCCTCCCAATCTTCGGAGGCGGCCTTTTTCTTTCCATGGGGGGAAGAGACGTTGACCTCCCCCTCATTTTTGTCTTCGAACAATGGGATCTTGATTCCTCCGGATACAATGTCTGATACACCTTCGGGACGGAGGCCATCTTTGGTCCTCTCTGCCTCACCCCCCTTCACAAGCATCTGGTATGGTGTCGGGGCCAGCATCCTTGTTAAAACAGGATTCGCTGGGCCTTCGGGCAGGGGGGGGGACACATAATTAGTTCCGCTTTCTTTATCCAGACCTGGAAGAAGATAGTTTCCTCAGTACCATATTATGGTATGCGTAACTTCAAAGTGTTCGGAAGACAAGTGCTTACCGGGGTATCCGGACGGTTGCAGTCAAGGCCAGCATCCTCAGTAGTGTTCGGCCAATGTTTTCTCTTCCCGAAAAATAGCTTCCACACCCCTTCGTGCGTAGTGCCAAAGAGGTGTTGTAGGGTTCGCGGTCCTTCTGGATTAAACTCCCACATGCGGCAAGACCTGCGTTGGCATGGCAGGATTCGACGAACTAGCATCACTTGAATCACATTAACAAGGTCGATGTCTCTCTCAAGGAGGGTTTGGATGCGACTCTGTAGAGTCTGCACTTCGTCAACTGATCCCCAGTCCAGCCCTTATTAATCCATGATGCAAGCTGGGGCGGAGGGACGGAACGGAACGCAGGTATAGCTGCCCACTTAGTGCTACAGGGTTCCATGACATAAAACCACTCTCGCTGCCATTGGTAGGAGGTTTCGGTGAAAGAGCCTTTTGGCCAGAGAGTGTTGGTAAGCTTGCTCACTACAACACCACCGCACTCCGCCTGTTCCCTGTCAACTACCTTCGGCTTCACACTGAAGGTCTTGAGCCATAAGCCGAAGTGTGGGGGGGGGGATTCGGAGGAAGGCCTCGCATGTAATGATAAACATCGAGACGTGGAGGATAGAGTCCGGGGCTAGATCATGAAAATATCATCCGTAATAAAACATTAGCCCCCGGACGAAGGGGTGAAGAGAGAACCCTAGCCCCCGGAGGAAGTGGGAGATGAATACGACCCTCTCGCCACATCTGGGGGTCGGAATAACCTGTCCTTGAGCAGGAAGCCTGTGGTGGACCTCCGCGGTCAAATATCTGGCCGCCTGAAGCTTTGCAATATCCTCCCCTGTAACGGAGGAGGCCACCCATCGGCCTTGAGAGCTGGGTCCGGACATGATTGGGAGGCTTGAAGCAATAAAGTCGAACCTTGGGTGCTAGAACTCTAGGTTGGGAAGGCTGTGGAGAGGTTTGGCATAAAAGAGACGGCCCTTGGTTCCTTTATAAAGGCAGCGGTTATTGAACGCCTCCTCCTAAGCCTAAGAACCTGCCTATTCCTAAGGAATCTTTCCTGCAGGACGGTTGGGTTACCCATGCTCGTATTGATGAGAATCCCGTGATAAGGGGACATGATCTTTGCTTCGATAGGACGTGCCAATAAAAACCACGCCCCGAAACGTGGAATGGCGGGACGGGAAACGGTTCGAAATAATGACCGGACAAGCGTGACGTCGCATTGCTAAAGTTGTCAGCAGATTAGATTTGTGAAATATTATACTCTCTACGGTTGTGTGTTACAGATCCGGACAGGTTTATTTCGTCCAAAGACTATCTTGGAGTTCGGAAGGAGGAACCCGCCTTGCAATGTCGAAGACAGATCTACGCGCCGGATACCTTGTCATTGAAGCCAGGTTTAGGGGCTACTGAGGGAGTCCTGGACTAAGGGGTCTTCGGGCGTCCGGCCTGCTAGCCATGGGCCGGACTGATGGGCTGTGAAGATACGAAGACCGAAGACTGCACCCGTGTCCGGATGGGACTCTCCTTGGCGTGGAGGGCAAGCTTGGCGGCCAAATATGTAGATTCCTTTCTCTGTAACCGACCTTGTGTAACCCTAGATACTCCTGGTGTCTATATAAACAGGAGGACTTGGTCCGGATAGGAGAGATATTCATTACCATATCCATACAAGCTAGACCTCTAGGGTTTAGCCATTACGATCTCGAGGTAGATCAACTCTTGTAATACTCGTATTCATCAATATCAATCAAGCAGGACGTAGGGTATTACCTCCATAGAGAGGGCCGGAACCTGGGTAAACATTGTGTCCCCTGTCTCCTATTACCATCGACGTTAGACGCACAGTTCGGGACCCCCTACCCAAGATCCGCCTATTTAGACACCGATAGAAAGCAACTTGGGGAAGGCTAGAGATCAATATTCTTGTGGTTGGATTGGAATATCTTGGTCTCAACACATGAGTAGGTGGTTCTCTCTCTCAGAAAATGTATGCTGAAAGTGTAGGCACATTTTGATGGCTCTCTACACAAATGGAGGATGGGTGGAGGGGTATATATAGCCTCCACACAAAATCTAACCGTTACACACAATTCACGAAACTCGGTGAGACCAAATACACAAACTTGGTCAGACCGATTCGGTTCAAAATGTGAACGTTAGGCTTTTCGGTGGGACCGATTTCATTAGGGTTAGGGCATGACATAATCTCGGTGAGACCAATCACATGAACTCGGTGGAACCGATTTTTGTAATAGGCAAATAGAGAGTTGGTCAGGCAAACTCGGTGGGCCCGATCGCTCATTTCGGTGAGACCGAAACGTTACGAAAAGGAAACAGAGAGTTTGCATTGCGAACACGGTGGTACCGATTGCTCATCTCGGTTAGACCGAAATGTTACGAAGGGAAACAGAGAGTTTGCAATCCCATCTTGGTGAGACCGAGATCCCTATCGGTGAGACCGAACTGATTAGGGTTTCGGGCTGTGGCTGTGTCAAATGAACTCGGTGGCGTCGGATAGATCAAATCGGTGAGGCCGAGTTTGACTTTTGGTTTAGGACATATGTGGGTATGAGAAAGTGGTTGAGGGCTTTTAGAGCATATCACTAAGCATTTTGAGAAAGCAAGCCATTAAGCAACACCTCATCCCCTTTTAATAGTATTGGATTTTCCTATGGATTCATTGTGATCTTGGATCACTAAAATGAAAATGTAGAGTCTTGAGCTTTTGCCAATATGTGTCCTTAGCATTTTGAGGGGTCCACATACCTAGTCCATGTCATGCCAATCATTGAACTTTCTAAAATGATCATCTTGAAAGAGCATTAGTTCAGTGAGCTATATGTTGTTAGGAATTACTAAAACCACCCAGGGATAGTTGCACTTTCAATCTCCCCCTTTTTGGTAATTAATGACAACATATAGATCAAAGCTTTGACAAATGATAATGAAATACATCGTTGCTTTGAGAAGTATGTGATAAGCAAGAGCTCCCCCTAAATTTGTGCACTATTTAAAATTTTCTTTTGAATGCAAATGCACAATCGATTAGGATCATGGGTTACTCTTCCATGTCACATACATCTTGGTGAAACGCTCAAAATGATAGAATATGAAATATGCACTCATCACCAAGGCAAAGTGAATGATCATACATCAGAGATAAATAATTGCATCATTCAAGCACAAGCATTAAAGTAATATGATCAAGCACATGATCATATAAGTATCTCGCATACAAATAAGGAATCATCCAAGCAAGCACACAGATAAGTATCAAACAAGTGGCGAATAAGGCAAAAAGAAGCAAAGCTCTCTCTCTCTCAGCCTATGATCTATACACTTTCTCCCCCTTTGGCAACAAGTTACCAAAAAGCTCGAAAATGCATAGTGATATGCGTCTCTCTAGGCTTGATCTTCAGGAGGAGGAGTTGAGAGGACTCCAATGACGAATGCATCGGTTGAAGTTGTTGGAGCTGGTGGAGTGACAACTGGAGGTGGCACTGATGCTGTGGCTGCAGGTGCTGATGTAGTTGCTCTTGTGTCAGTCACTGGCACTGTAGCAGATCTATGTCATCTTGGCACTCTCTGAAAGGCATCTGTGGTAGCCTACCCTTTCCTGTCCTCAGCTTCTTCCTGGATCTTCTCAACTGTTGTCTGCATCTCTGTTACTTTCAAGTCAAGATCATAGAATTTAGTCTCAATGATCCTCTCCAAGCTTTGTTGGTTCTGAGTCAGGGTGTCCAATCCCTTCTCAATCCTCAAGGTGGCTTGAATCAGATATCCAAGTTGGTCTTGCTTTGACTTGAGGAACACTTGAAAAGCCTCTTCAGCACTTGGCATCTTTGCTACCTTCTCAGCTTTAGCTTTTTCCCTCTTCTCTTGAGCCTCTGCAGACGTGGGATCTTCAGCATTCATGACAACTGTGTTTTCCTCAAAATCAGGCCTCAATGGAAAATGCTTCTTGTCCAACAAGTAAGTGCATGTGCTCATCTTGGAGTTGGTGAGCACCTGGATGTGTGGAGCATACCCACATGACCTCTTCTGATCTGCAGTTGTCCTCTTGATTGTATCAACAATCAGACTCATCACCTTGAACTTCTGGGGCACATCAAACAACTGCAGCAGGTTAATGAAGTGGCCTCTCATTATCCTATGATCACCTAACTTGGGCAACAAAGTATGCCTCAAGATAGTGTTGATGGTGGTCAAACCAGACAACAAATAGTATACGGAGCCCATCTTGTGAGTCTCCAAAGCTTTGTCATGAATCTCCTTATACATGTTAGCCATTGAGTTGTGATCTTTATTCTTCGTGGCATATACATCTATGTCATCTTCATGCTCTACAGGAGCATTTATCAGTTTTCCCACTCAGCAACTGTCGATTGGTACCTGGTACCCTCAGACATCCAGAAAATTCTGCCATCAGGATAGAAATGTGTTGTGGAGTAGAATTGCATGATGAATTCATCATTCCACTTGGTCAATTTCTGACCCACAAAAGCATCTTCTTCTTCTTCCATCTCAACTTCAGTCTCACGCACTCGGGCCTTGTTCTTCTCAGCAGCTAGTATATTCCTTGTGCTCCTCTTTGGTGCAGTCTTGGGAGCTGGAGCAGAAGCTTTGGGGGCTGTCTTGGGCTTAGATGAGGCAGCCCCAGACTTGATGGCATCCCCTGTCAGCTTTGGAGCTTTAGGCGCTAGTGCAGCATCCTCTTCACTACAAAAAAAATACACTTCCGTGATGATACGTGTTTGTCACAGTAGGTCGCGTTTTTTGTCATGCATGTATATCCATGACGATTTTATGACAGAATCAAGATAGTCATACATGTGCTGTCGTAGAAGTGTTCCATGACATTACCAAAATTATCATCACGGAAGTGTCCACTTCCATGACGATAAATCGCGCATCACAGAAGTGCTTTCATCAAGGGTGACCGACATGTGGCATCCACTGTAACGGAATGCCGTTAAGCTATCGGGTCGGGTTTTGGATCCGATAACCCGTTAACAGCCCCGACCAATGGGAAATTTCCGCGTGTAAAATTCTTATTGGCCGGACGAAACACGTGTCAGCTCGTTAGTGGGTCTGATAGGCACCTATGATATGTCGACACGTGCCACGGCCCACCACTGGCCCATTTAGCTTACAAGACCAGCCCGTTTGACTTGGTCAAAAGTTAACGGGCTGGCCCATGAAAAGCATGTTAACGGTCTCTTCACAAATAGCCCATTTTACGGCCCGCTAACTCACGGCCCGTTAGGCCCTAAAGGAAATCGTCCCAACAATGTCATGTGGGCCGTCGAATATAACACCAGCCCATTTCACTTTCGTCCCATGTATGGCCCACGACGTCTTTCGGCCCATATGAGGCCTTCGTATCTTTCGGCCCTTTACAGGCCCACGGTGACTCTAGCCCATAATGAACAGTAATTTTCTTTATACCCGTTAACGGCCCGTGATTTACATGGGCCGTTTCCAGCCCATGTTAGCTTTCGGCCTATTGATGGCCCATACGTTCTTGGGCTCCTTTTCAGCCCTCGATTACTTCTGTCCCGTTACTGGCCTGTTCCCCTAATGGGCCAAATTCGGCCCATGGCAAGAGTCGGCCCATTACTAGCATGTTCCCCTAATGGGCCAAATTCGGCCCGCGGCAAGAGTCGGCCCGTTACTGGCCTGTTACCCTAATGGGCCAAATTCGGCGCATGGCAAGAGTCGGCCTGTTTTCTGGCCTGTTAACCCGTTGCGTCGTTTCCAGCCCGTCCTATATTCTGGCCCATTAACGACCCGTTATGCCTGTGACAGAATTAAGCCTTTGCTCCCCTATGACCTGTTAATGACCTGTTACATGCTGGGCCGATACCAATTACGCCCGATTATGGCCCATGTAGACCCATTTATCTGATGGCCCGAGGCCCACCAATTACAGGCCCATTTATTGATGGCCCATAGGAGACCCATGGATCCTAGGGCCCGTATATGGCCCATGGTAGTTGCGGCCACTAGCAAACCAGGGAAAAAGAAGACTAGGAAATAAATAAGGCCGAAACTAACGCTAGGCTATTAAGGCGATTGCACAGATTACATCCACTCAGCATCAAAGATTGCCACCAGTGCAAATATAGGGAACACCCTACACTATACAAAAATGGCTTGCTATTTTCTTCAGCCGGTGGCTATACGTTAAGAATAAATTTTGTATCGTCCCAAAACAAATTACAACTATATAACAAAAGGAAGGTTGGCATAAAACTTAACAGTCTAGCAGATAAATGCACCACCAGAAGTTCAGAAGCTCAGTTCATTTGACCTGACAGTTACGTTTTCACGCTGTATTGTTCGATGGAGCACCATAACCCTCGCCTTCATTTCCCCTAGGCTCCCGAACAACATAGAAAATGTCTAATAGTCTGGTTTCAAAACCATGCATATATTGACGACATTGAGCAATGTTTCTCCTTGTTTCACAAAGGGTCTCTGTTAGGGAATGGACTTGTGTCTGGAGCGCAGATACAACATTGCTTTGAGCTTGCATATCTTGATCATGAGGTAGTTTGGACGATATTGCCTTAACAACCAACCCAGTATTACGCATGAACGTGCTTTTGGCACTGTTAGTGGACAGGTACTGACCCACTGCAGCAAGAGCTGACATTGCGGTTATAGTTGCCTCACCACCTTCAGAAGGTGGAGGTTCCACCATTTCTTCCATAGCTCGCTGAAAAGTTGAGGTTTTACATTAGTAGTACCAGAACAGAAGATATTAAGGATGCAGCAAAACCAAACAAAATAGCTTTGGTCTGTATACAGAACTTATTCTGGTGAAGCCATGTAAAATATTAGTTGTATTTTATTGCAAAGTACATAATAAAACTAGGTTCCAAACATATGACCATGTACCATCTCTAATGTATTGTCTATTTCTTCACATTGTATTGAGGGCTAGGGATAAAGAGACGAAGTTTATAATACGGCAAGCATAGTATGGCATCATTCATATCACAAAACAACTGATAACAAACAAACACGCAATTGTAACGTTGTGTGGGCAAGTCCAGCACGGAACTAGATTACGGGTCAATATCAAAGGAACATCACTCCTCTCTTTTAAACCTTGTAAGGTGCAATGATACGCTAAGACAATTGTGTATAAAATTGAAAAGATTAATAGCCATTGGCTGCAAACCATGCAGTTCAAGGCACAAGTCAGAGTAAGTAGTAGTTAAAAGGCATGAGGGTTAAGGACTTACAACAGCGGCTTTGACTGGTGTAGTCATGCCCTTCTTCTTGCTGGTGTGACAGTCCTTGAAGATTTCCAAAACATTTGGTTCAGGTACTTTTTGGTCCTTGCAGGCTTTCCTCGGCATTTCGAACAAGTCAATATAGATCTGATAATATGGTACAGCGAAAAGAGTGAAACAACAGCTAATTACAAGAGCCTCGGAGTGTGCAATATAGCTACGAGATCCTGTCGTCTGTTGGAATTTCACTTTCGTACGGTTGGCCTTGTTCTTTGAACAGTTCACCTACAAGAAGATAGATTTGTGTGGCACATGCGTAAATAGGACTTCAACATGTGATCTGATCACATATATATAATGTACCTGATACTTCGGATCAGACCAGTGTTTAACAAGGCCCCTCCAGTCTTCATCTGATATATTTTCCACTGGAGATGTTTGGGAAAGTTCACTGTTACCCTTGCCTTCAAAGTGAGTTTTCCTCAAGTTATACCAATACTGTCGCAGAGCAGACTTGTAAACATGGGTGCAAGCTTGTCTGGTTGCATCATCTTGGCTATCCAACTTGAACCTCATCTGTTGAAAATTATGGGAGTCTCATTATCAGCAACCTAGAAAGTATGGGATAGAGCAAGACGATATTACTAGTTTCCATACATAACCATACTTACAGATAAATGGTCGAGGAAGGTGTTGAACTAGGTTTCGTCTTTGTCATTCCTGTACTGAATCCATGTTGGGAGGATACGTACATGACACCTAACGGCAACCGTCGCATCTGATACTAACTTGGCTGACTCTGTAGCATCACGTGGCCTTTTTAAACCTGCCTCAAAATGGATCTCCATTCTTCCTCCTCTAGATTTAGTTAACCTATCAAGCATTATCCCTGATGTTTGTTTCCTCTTGCGCCTAGGTGCTAGTCCAACAACGAACATAGGAAGTGTTAGTGTACATCAAACTATGAGACTACATATAAAGAAGCATGCAACTGTAACTTGACTCCAGCAACTACCTTCTTGCTGTTGAAGCTCACAAGGTTCATCTGATATTGCCAACTCGTCTTGTGTCAAGAGTGCTTGGGAAGTAGTGTCGGGTGGCAAGGGAGCTTGGGAACATGCTGCTAGCTCAGTTGACGCACGAGTAAGTTGTGCAGCTGGTAGTACTATGGTAGGTGTTGCAAGAACTAGGGCCGTCTCTGCTTGTTTGGTGGCAGCTATTTGTTCCCGTTTGGCTTTTTTTGCAACTCGTGTAGCATGGGATGCCGTGTTTGTAGAATTTTCCGCTGGACTTTGACCTTCTATTGCACCATCAGTACCAGCAGAATCTGCAGGATTCATCCGCTTCTCATTCCCTACCATTCTGTGTTTCTTCCTCTTTCTCTGTGCCATGTTAAGTCAAGCCGACAAGAAAAACGAATAACAATTTAGTTCTTCAGAACAAATTGATGCATGATGCAGATGAACTGAACTTTGATGTTAGACAACCACATGATAGGAGGATGTAATATGTATGAAAAACAGGACGGAAGAGATAACCAGAACTATGATGTGTAAACTAAGAAGAAGACATTTCACCAAATTAGAAGCAATGCAATGGAAGGTAGACACCATATGAAAGATGCTACAAATATCGCTCTGCCAAGTTAACAGTGTCTCATCATAAATGGCGTTTAAACAAACGTGAAGCAGTACAAGAAATAAATCATATGCAAGATGCAAACAACATCACACTACCATGTTAGAGTTCTCTCCTCATTAGTGCCATTGCATATTCACAGCATTGCATATTCACAGCTTATGATGTGTAAATTAAGGAGAAGGCATTTCAACAAATTAGAAGCAATGAAAGCTAGACACCATATGAAAGATGCAACGAATATCACTCTACCAAGTTAAAACTGTCTCGTCATAAGTGCCATTTCAACAAATTAGTAGTACAAGCTATAAAAGAATGTGAGATGTAACCTATATCACACTCCGAAGTCAAACGTGTCTTATGACAAGTGATTGTTGCAGGTTACACAACAGTAGTAATTTGATGTAAGAACATGGTGTGATAGACAGATATTGTATGTTCTAGAAACAGGAACACGTGTCTTATTCAAGTATAATGTGTAAAGTAAGCAGATGGAATTCAACAAAATTAGAAGCAATACAAGCTAGACATCACACATAACATGCAACCACATATAATAGTGCCAAGTTAGAGGGAGCACTGGTGATGCTGCACTAGGGGAGACGTGCTCATCATAAACATAGCTTTGTTGAGTGTCTATGCATGTGTTGTCTTGGAAATCATCTTGGGGGTGTGGAGGAGTAGAAACTGTAGAGGCCCTCCATTCGGAAGGAGCACCTTTATCCGCTGCCTTGCTAACTTCCTTCTGCTTTATTGATTTTGAATTGTCAAGTAAAACCGACAAGAAAAAGCAATAAAATTCTCTCTTCAGAACTCATTCATGCATGATACTGACAATCACTACTTTGATGTAAGGCAAACACATGATACTAGGATGGAATATGTACGAAAAACAGGACGGCATGGCATGTTCACAACTGTTTGTGTAAACTAAGCAGAAACCATTCCAGCAAATAAGAAGCAATGCAAGCTAGACACCACATGAAAGATGCAACCAATATGACTCTACCAATTTAAAAGCGTCCCATCATAAATGGAATTTCAACAAATTAGAAGCAGTGCATGCTATAAATCATATGAAAGGTGCAACTAATATCACACTGCATATACTAAAGGTGTCTCGTCATGTTGATTGATGCGGGATACAAAAAAACAATAGTTTTATGTAAGGACATGCTTAATAGACAGATGTACTATGTACTAAGTACAGGAAGGCATGTCACATTAACAGGTATAATGTATAAGCTAAGCAGACTAGCACATGCAGTTTAACCAGATTGGAAGAATTACAATCTAGACACCATATGCAACATGCAACCACATATCATGCTGCCAAGTTAGAGCAAGCACCTGCAATGATAGTGTAGGAGAAATGCTGTAATCAACTACAGAGCTACGTTCACTATCTTCATCTAGCATTTCTGTTTCTTGAGAATCATGTCGGGAGGTTGATGCTGCATTCTTTAAGTGAGGAGTAGTCCCCTTGCATGCCTGCCTCGTCATAAGTGATTGATGAGGGATACACAAGAACATTAGTTTGATGTAAGAACATGGTTAATACACAGATGTACTAGTATGTACCAAAAACAGAAAGGCATGTCATATTCAAAGGTATAATGTGTAAGCTAAGCAGATGCAATTTAACCAAATTGGAAGTAATACAAGCTAGACATCCGGCTGGAGTGGTGAGCATGATCATCTAGGACCTGAGAGCCTGGTGGGAGGCGGGCTGCTTCGCCACCATCGCAGCTTTTTAGTTGGCTTCCAGGTGATGCCTATCTTTGCTGGGCTTGTCACTGGCTCGGCCAGTGCCCTGACTAGCTATTTGTCTTCTGGTGCTCACGGGATGGTGGTTCATTCTAAAATATATATATTTCCTTATCTTACCGACTTCGGCCTTTTGAATACAAGCTAGACACCATATGGAACATGCAACCACATATGACACCGCGAAGTTAAAGCAAGCACCTGGGATGGTGGCTCATTGTGAGCGAGGTCATCAACTCCAGAGCTACGTTTACCGTCTCCATCTGCTGACACGGCCCCCTTTATAGCGCTGTAACGTGTCTTGCCTACCCGCATACGAAGCTGGAGTGACTTCTCTCTTTTCTTTTTGGCTTCTCTCATGGCAGCAGAGTATGAAATACCCTTGCATAAAAACACAATAGTGAGAGTAAGGGTGAAGTGTGTGCAGAACTAGTGCACTGTAAAAGTAGCAGATAGCAGGTGGCTGAAAAAAAATGACAGGAGACATATGATAGCTCTACAACATTGCATGGCAAACAAAATTAGATTCTACTCTGTATGATTTTGTAATATATGAGCACAGGAAATGCAGGTACTCCTCCAGCACACCACCACATGTGGTCATATCTAACATAATAGTCGACTAAAAATAAATAGGTCAGTTGATTTTTTAATGAACTATCCTATCTATAAGGAACAGGCAGATGCCCTTCGTCTACCTCCCGCCAGTCACTGTTGACGATCTTTCTCAAACCGCCAGCGACCACCGGCCCAGACCCCTGCCTCCGCCGCCCCGCCCTCCCATCGACCTCACACCACCACCATGCTTGGCAGCGCCCCCAGGCCATCCCTTTAATCCCGGCCGACCTCCAGATCGGGCGCCAGTAGCTCTAGGCCGCACACGCCCCTAAGATAAACACCATGGCGTTGCTTCCCCGGTGTAATAGGCGTACTAGCGCCTGTTACGCCGGGGAATCAAAAGACACATCCGTGACATTTTGGGCCGAACGAAATTTTTTCTGTCATACATATGACACTTCTATGACGATAATTATGATAAAACCCGGTATCATCATAGATGTGGTGGGCTCCTACTTCTATGACAAAAAATCATGACAGAAAATGGGCTTTTCATCCTGGGTGGGCCGGAGACGCAGCTGCATGACATTCTTTGGGCCATCCATGACGGAAAAAACCATGGTAGAAGCGAGGGGGAGGAAAATTTCGGGGAGTTCTTGGTTATGATGGGAGGTCGGGGGCCGAGTGATGCGCGTTTCTCTCGTACACGTACGCGCGTGTGTGCGAGGCGTTGGCTCTAACTGAACCCGACCGAGGCGTTGGGCTCTAATTGAACCCGAGCGATTGCACTGCAGGCTACGCGTTACTGAACCCGAGCGATCGATCGATGGCTGTTTACTGAACCCGATCGAGCGATTCCTTCGCTACTGCTGCTAACTGAAGCCGATCAATTGGATGAACAGTGAGCGTTGTGGGGGGGGGGGGGGTTGGATGAACAGTGAGTGGTGGCGTTGCCTCTGGATGAACAGGTCCGTGTGGTGTGGAGGGCTGGATGAACAATAGACGATGGAGGGGTGCCCGTGGATGGGTGGTTGAACAGGACCCGTGGTGTGGAGGGCTGGATGAATAGTAGATGTTGGAGGGGTGGTTGAACAGTAGCCGGTGGAGTAGCGCGCGGTGGAGGCTGGCTGAACAGGAGCCCGTGGAGGCTGGAGGAGTTCGACGGTAGCCCATGGAGGCTGGAGGAGGTCGACGGTGGAGATGAACAGTATCCTGTGGAGGCCCGTTTTGCGGTACGCCACACCCCTCCCGATGAACAGGACCCCCATTTTGACCGTAGGAGGTCCGTTTCGTCCGTTTTGCAGTACGCCACACCCCTCCCGGTCAACAGGACCCCCGTTTCGACTGTAGGAGGTCCGTTTCCTCCGTTTTCCGGTACGCCACACCCCTCCCGATCAACAGGACCCCCGTTTCGACCGTAGGAGGTCCGTTTCCTTCGTTCTGCAGTACGTCGGGCCTCGTTTCCATCGCCTGTTCCGTCCAAGCCCTCCCGATGAACACGACCACACATTATGTTCTGACCCAGCCGGTTGGCTCCCACGCGTTCTGTTGCCTCCCGATGAACACGACGCATTCCGTTGCCTCCCGATGAACACGAGCATTCCGTTGTCTCCCCATGAACATGACTGTCGGTGTCAAAACCGGCGGATCTCGGGTAGGGGGTCCCGAACTATGCGTCTAAGGCGGATGGTAACAGGAGGCAGGGGACATAATGTTTTACCCAGGTTCAGGCCCTCTTGATAGAGGTAAAACCCTACGTCCTGCTTGATTAATATTGATGATATGGGTAGTACAAGAGTAGATCTACCACGAGATCAAAGAGGCTAAACCCTAGAAGCTAGCCTATGGTATGACTGTATGTTGTACTATGGACTAAAACCCTCCGGTTTATATAGACACCGAAGGGGGCTAGGGTTACACAAGGTCGGTTACAAAGGAGGAGATATACATATCCGTATTGCCTAGCTTGCCTTTCACGCCAAGTAGAGTCCCATCCGGACAAGAGACGAAGTCTTCAATCTTGTATCTTCATAATCCAACAATCTGGCCAAAGGATATAATCCGGCTGTCCGGATACCCCCTAATCCAGGATTCCCTCAAGGACGCATTCCGTTGCCTCCCCATGAACACGACGCATTCCGTTGCCTCCCCATGAACACGACAACGACACTGTTTCTCCGTTCCGACCCAGCCATGTACACGAGCCCTGGCCGTACGTATGCGCGAGTAGGCGTTCGAGACCCTGCCCGCATGTACACATACGTGGCCGTATTTTCTTTCTTGCACCCTGGCCGCTGTACGTACATGTACATGCTACGTGCGCGCCTCTACTACAACACGTGCGCGCCTCTACTATGACACGTGTGTGCCTCTACATCGACCAGTATGTACGCACGCATTCGCGACCAGAATGACAATGCTACATACGCTTCGACCAGGTGGGTCCCGATTGTCAGGCACTTCCTTGCGTGCGAAGATGTAGCTGGTGGGTTCCAGCAGTCAGCGGGGCAAATCGTTTTTTGTTTTCCCGGACGCACTTCCTTGCGTGCGAAGATGTAGCTGGTGGGTCCCAGCAGTCAGGGGGGTGAATCGGTTTTTTTTGTCCGGACGCACTTCCTTGCGTGCGAAGATGTAGCTGGTGGGTCCCAGCAGTCAGGGGGAAATATTTTTTTCATGAAATACAGTAGCCCGTCCGGTGGGTCCTAGCTATCAGGTGGAGGAATCATTATTTTCCATGAAATAAGGAGGCACTTCCTTGCTGCGGCCGTGGACCCAGCTGTCAGCCCCTCCACGCATAGTCCACGTCCGATGGAAGTCGTTCCTTGACCACATTGACCACGCCGCGCCGAGAGTACCAGGGCGGTGGACGACGGCGAGGCCTAGAAAGGGGACGACGCGGAGCCGGGGAAGACGCGGCAGTGGAATCCCGCGCGGAGAGGAGTACGAGGGTTCACTGGTTCGGCTGCGGTGTGAGGCTGCCATCGCCGCAGGGCCTGGCCAGCGGTGGGAATAGTAGGGGGCGGTGAGGCCTCCGCGGCAGCACATCCAGCCACGGGAGGTAGGAGCATGCGGCACGCCCGGCGCTGCTTTGGGTGGCTGGAGCAAGAAGACCAGAGGTTGAGCAAGCATTATGGCTGTTGGATGGACATCGTACAGTCACTAGAGCTAGAATCGTTTATATTGACTAAGTTGACAAAGCCCTCCGTCCCCGTCAACTTAGTAGACCCACAAGTCAGCCTCCCACCAAGGTGGGTCCCAGCTAACATGGGGTATTCATTTTTTTGTGCGTAATAAGGAGGCACTTCCGGTGGGTCCGAGCTGACAACAGGGGGAATGTTTTTTTCGTGAAATACGGTGGCCCGTCGGGTGGGTCCCAGCAGTCTGGGGCAAACATTTTTCTCGCGAAATACTGGTGGGCGTCTGGTGGGTCCCTACTGTCAGGTGGAGGAATAATTATTTTCCACGTAATAAGGAGGCACTTCCTTGCGGCTGTCGTGGACCCAGCTGACAGCCTCTCCATGTACAGTATTCTTCCGATGGAATTCAATCGTTGACCACATTGACCACGCCGCGCCGAGAGCACCACGACGGTGGACGATGGCGAGGCCTAGGAAGGGGACGACGCGAAGCCGGGGAAGACGCGGCAGTGGATGCCCACGCGGAGAGGAGTACGAGGGTTCACTGGTTCGGCTGTGCTGCCGTCGCCGCAGAATAACAGGGGTTGTGGGTGAGTGGAGTGGAGGGATGACCTGGCCAGCGGTGGGAGTAGTATGGGGCGGTGAGGCCTCCGCGGCAGCACAGCTGGCCACGGGAGGCAGGAGCAGGCGGCACGACTGGCGCTGCTTTGGGCGGCTGGAGCAAGAAGACCAGAGGTTTAAGAAGCACTACGGCCGTTGGATGGACATCGTACGGTCAGTCGAGCTAGAACCGTGCATATTGACTAAGTTGACAAAGCCCTTCGTCCCCGTCAACTTAGTAGGCCCACTATACTAGGTCCCAGCTAGCAGGGGGAGTATTCATTTTTTTGTGCGTAATAAGGAGGCACTTCCTTGCGTGCGAAGATATAGCTAGTGGGTCTGGGCTGTCAACGGCAGTAACGTTTTTTCGCGAAATACAGAGGCCCTTTCGGTGGGTTCCAGATGGAGGAATCATTATTTTGTGCGTAATAAGGAGGCATTTCCTTGCGTGCGGCCATGGACCCAGCTGTCAGCCTCTCCACGTACAGTCCACTTCAGATGCATGTCGGTCGTTGACCACGTTGACCATGCCATGTCGAGAGCACCAGGGTGGTGGATGACGGTGAGGCCTAGGAAGGGAACGACACGGAGGGAGGGAAGACTCGGGAGTTGTTTTTGTTTCCCACGTGGAGGGGAGTACGACTGTACGAGGGTTTACTGGTTCGTCTGCCATTGCCGGAGAATAACAGCACGTGTGGGTGAGTAGAGGGATGGCTAGGCCAGCGATGGGAGTACAGTGGGGCGGTGAGGCCTGCGCGGCAGCACAGCCGACCGCGGGGAGGAGGGAGCAGGCAGTCCCGCTGGCGCTTGTTTGAGCGACTGGAGCAGGAAGAGCAGAGATTGAAGAAGCACGACAGCCATTGGATGGACATCCAACAGTATACATGCCATCTGAGGAAAGTCTCAAATCTGTGGAAAACAACATACAGCCCATCTACCATTATTTCAAATAATTTACAGCCCATTTTCTAATTCTTACGGGTTTTTTTGGAGCCCATATTCTTTTTGTTAGCATTACAACCCATATTGTGGCCACGGTTAAAAAATTATACGAAATTTTGCATATGTCGGTGCGGTCTGAACTGTTTTTAATCCCGAAATTTCGAGTCACATTCAGACTGATTTTAAAAATAAATGTATATCAATATAAAATCCAATAAATTGTCCACGCATAAAAATCAATGCAATTTAAAATCTCGAAATGAAAAAAAGATATTTGAAACTAATTGCCAGTTTGATGTGTTTTAAAAATGTACAACCCATTTCTCATTACTGATAGGCCATTTTCTCGGCCAGCCGAATGAAGCTCTCCTCGTCTTGAAAGATTTGCAGCCCAATAGGCCTGATAAAGCGACTTACTTGACAAATCACAAAAAACTGGGCTAGCCATTTTCAGAAAGAAAAAAAACTACTGGGCTGGTCTGTGGTAAACATAAAAGAAAAGGCTGTCTAGACAGGCCAGAGTGTCCCGCACAGCCCAGTTGACACCCTGCTTCCGTCTCAATAACAAATTAGATAAATGCCACTCCAATTATGGTGATTCATAAAAATTCCACTGCAATTTCCAAACTTTGAAAAATGCCACTGCAATTTTTGCAAACTTTGAAAAACGCCACTCCAGACTTCGAAAAATGCCACTAGAAATGGAATGAAATGGCATTTTTCAAAGTTTGGAAATTGCAGTGGCATTTCTCGGATACACCAGATTTGGAGTGGCATTTATCAAATTAACCCAAAACAAAAATAACTGGGCGAGCCGCTGGGTCCCTGGTGTCAGCCACTCGTTGTGCAATTCTCTCGTTTATTGACTACGTTGACAATGGCATGGGACCCAGATGTCAGAAATCCACTAGGAGGAGCCATTTTTTTATTGGCTTGAAATAAGGAGGCACTTGCTTGCATACTGCCATGACCTTGGCGGGTCCCTACTGTCATCCTCTCCACGTACAATCATCTCCTGATTGTGTACGTGTAAACTTGCTAGGCCCACAAGTCAGCCTCTAAACCCGTGGAGGACAAATACAACCCATTTAAAGAAATAACAGCCCATTCCATACGTTCAAACAGAAAGTTCAACATTCAGAGCAAAGTAACAGGTCTGATCCACATATAGAGTACTGAACTTCCACGTTGACAACCATCATAGCCAAGTTAACTATCTACTCCCACTAATACTCTAGTAGCGTACAAGTACTAACTTACTCTTAGCTAACTAGACGATGACGGCCGCCATCTGTGGTACACGCTAAACGCTGGCACCGGCGTCGTGCGCCTCGCCTCAGACTTGCAAGAGGTGCGATAGGGCACGTTGCTCGCATGCGTTGGCCCTTTCCATGCCGACGTGGTCCACCGAAGCTTGGGCTTCCAAGCGAGAAACCCACTTGACGAGCTGGTAGTAAAAATCGGTGTCGCGAACGTGTGCGTGCTCGACAGCCTCCAGGGCTATTTGCTGGGCGTCGGCCTCCATGTAGTCGGCCTAGTTGTGAGTGCTCTGCTCGCGACTCAGAGCGTCGGTGCGCTGCTGCTCCATGTCCCGCTGGCGGCGCAAATCGGCGATACGCTGCTCCTCCGCCAGGCGGTCGCGCTCCAACAACTCCTGCTCCTCCACCATGCAGTCGCGCTCCAACAACTCCTCGGTCTCTGCATTGCCATCTAAAGACAGATAGAATGCCTCCTCCCTCCGTCTGCCTTCCGGTGAAAACCCGAACACTAGTTCTGGCGGTGACCGCCTCCGGCGTCGCCTACCGCGGACGGGCGGGAGCATGGCAGATGTGGCGAGCGACGGCGGGCCGGTGGGGGCTTATAAGGATATGGCGAGTTGGGTCATGGTGGCACCGGAGAAGGCCGGGAAACAGTACCTATAGGCGGAAGGTAGCGCGACGGTCATTGGAATTCAATGCATAATGGCTTAGCGTGCCAGCTTGCCGTGGAAAATTAGAGAAATTGAAATTATGACTGTGCCGTCTCGTCCCGTCTGGGTCGCACGCCGGCATGGCGGTCAAACGAGTGCACTCGAACCATATCCCTCCTTGTCAATAATGATTCCACGGATTTAAAAAGCCCGCAACAATTAAAGCATATCTTTTTTCGCACCAGTTAGCTGCCTTAATTACGGCCGGCTGCATGCAGGCACTCAGAATCGCTCGCATGTAGTACGCGAAGCAGCATGCAACGAGTCGCAGCCGAGGGCACGCATGCAGCCACTTAAATCGCTGGAATTAATTAGGCTTAAACTTCTGCATGCCGTTAATTATTGCCATGCCTTGGTCTTGCTGCTTTGCTCACAGAATTAATTAGGATTAAACTTCTTCAGAGGTAGGCATTTTTATCCGTGTAGGATCGATAGTGTAGCTTGTTAGTTTCTTCAGAGGTAGGCATTTTTATTAAAAAACTGCCACTTCGCATCTTGCATCGCAAATAAAACTGCCAGAAGCGCATTTGTAGGCTAGCTAGTGATCAATCAGTAACTTGTAAACACTGAGCGAACAGAAATAAGTAACTGTTAGCATCTCAATGATTCACAGATTATATACAAATATGTAGCTCCAAAAGTAAAGATCAGCCACTTCGGATCTTGCGTCGCAACTAAAACTAACTAGTACGATTCCCGTACATAAGATCAACATGTTAATGCATCTCAATGATTCACAGATCATATACAGATATGTAGCTCCAAAAGCAAAGATCTAGAAAAAACATATGTTCTTCCTACTAACATGGATGCTTCTCTTGGCCAACATTCAGTACAGACTGAAAGACAAATTTGTTTGTGAAGTCTACAATTCCTCTTGCAAATGTAAGTGGTTTCACCAACAGCTGGAACCATGAGAATGAACCACACATGATGGAGGAACATCCACTGCAATATGATTTGGTCTTCTCTCGATCACACCGTGAGACTATTTTAGAATACAAACTTTAACTTAGGAAAAATGATGCCCATTGTATAATCAGACCGAAACAATGAAGCACCTAGTGTTGGCCAATAAATAGTACAATACTACTTTTCTGCAGTCCATGAAGTGACTATCCAATCTTTCTGTGTCTATTTTCAAATGGCACTGCATGAAGTGACTATACTATTCTCTTGTGTAGTTCAACCAAAATTGTGGACACTTTGTTTGTTTGCCAAATAGCAATGGGCAGACATCTCTGTCTGCACAAATATCAAGTAGCTGGTAAACATATACCACACCTTGTATTTTCGGTTTAAACATGTCTCTTCCGCTTAGCATCTGTCATGTTCTGCACTGGACAATCTGATACAGTTATGTTTTGCCCTGGACAATTTCAGACTGAATTGATTTGCTGGTTCAAAGAAGAAATATAGCGCCTATTCTTCATCAGACCAAGGATATCCATGTTCGCAGTGATGGAAGAGGTGAAATCGATACAACCGAAATTGAGCATCCAATCATTGAATCTTGTCCTGCACCTCCAATGTAGGTCCACCCTGCCAATAAATTCACATGCAAACCACTAGTATTACTATCTAATGATAGTACAAAAAGAGTAGCAACATAGTAGCAAACCATGTACCTTCGTAATGAACAGCTCATAGTGCCACCAATTGGATATAAAGGTTTGGAAAAAAACATGCTCCTAATGTTGAACCAGTTGGACCTTTTGTGCAGTTCCACTAAAATCGAGCATCCATGTTTGCATAGATATTGAAAGTGTGATTACTCTAAAAGTGGCACTTTTCAATAAACTTTAGCACTGGAAGGTTTCTATAAGAATTAACAATACAAAATGTAAAGGTAACATGTTTCAGCATTGGTATACTAGTTGTGCATGAGCATTAAACCAAATACAAAAGTCTGAAGGTAACTAGCATTATTAACTAATGACAGTATAAAAAAATTGCAACCCATGTACCTCCAAGGTAAATATCATTTCGAACTCGGGGGGACCTTAAAAATTGCTATCCCAATCTTGATAGTCGATCAAACATAAAAACTTGATCGAACGAATCAAGAGAATAGCTGGAGGAGGAGGTGCCCACTCTTGACCTTTCCTCGTGTCTTCATAATTGTCTGTGTAGTTTAACCAAAATAAAATGACATCAGCGCCTTGTCATTTTGGTGACACTGTACAAAAAAATTAACTTATCTCATGAAAGTGAGGTATGTAATCTATAAGCATTAACAGTGCAAAAATCTGAAGGTAGTAAAAAGTTTCATCGTTGGTATACTGGTTGTGCAACAGCATTAGAATGCCTTAGCTGAAAAATCTTTAATACATCCACAATCAACAGCTAACCCTGAAATAATCCAGTGACATTAAATGGCATTGCTTAAATTTATCGGTGGCATTAGACTGAGAGTGGCATTAGTTAAATGTGGCATCACTTCAGCAGTAGCATTGCTTGACTTGACTGCTGGCGCTATACTAACAGCAAAAAAAAGTGGCAATAAGAGCATGGGAGGCCCATTCGGACAGTGGGCGCACCAGTACGATGTACCTCCACGGACGCAGAGTGGTGAGGAAGGTATGGTTGCCCAGAGCAACAAATATCCAGGCAGCATATGTGGATTATGTCCCATTTTTGTTCTCTTTAGCCACCTTTTTCCTATGCGAGGACAACAAACCGATCGACCTGGTCATTCTCATTTGCGTTGTCATGCCTTTCTACCCTTCTTCAACCAAGAGACACGAGACTCGTTCCTTAGCTACTGATTTTCCCTTTTTCAACCTAGATGCGGGTTCGATGCCTACTCTCTTGGACAGTACAGTCTTCCTTCCTTTCCTTATTCAACCCAGACATGGATTAGTCTGCATGAAGTAGGGTTTCCATTAATAGTGCAAATTATGGTTTTCGTCTGCGTGGCCAACAGAGCAGAGGATAGCAAATTGGGAAGATGGTGGAGTGGAAAAAGATACACATGCAACGACGTGGCAGATGGGGCAACAGAACAAGGTTATGGTTCGAAAAGAGGTAGCATACCTAAGGGTCGGCGGGAAGTGGCTTCGCTCGTGGTCTTCGTCCTCAGCACACACTACGGCAGCGAGCTTGGGGACAGAGGCCATCCCGCACGGGTGCTAAGTCTGAGAGGACGACCTTGTCGTCAGTGCGTGACCTCGCTCGCCGACGACGAGTGCGTCAACGCTGCATGTCCTTTTCTTCCCCGGCGGATCTATGACCACCGATGAGGAGGGAGAGAGGGGCCGTCTTTTTTAGATCTGGAGAGAGGGTGGTAGTGTGAGAAGCAAGTGGGCAGCCCCTTAGCAAGAAAGTGCTGAAGCTCCAGCCTATATATCTTTTTATACTACTAGTACTGGAGGTGGAGTAGTGGTAGAGTAGTTTATATTTTCTCTGCGTACAGTACTAGTTAGTTGTGCTTCAAAACTGATCGGCACACCATTAAAAAAATAAAGGGACAATTGCATTTTTACCCTTAGTTGGTTCCTACCCACGGGTTTTACCCTTACTTTTCGAGCTTGCTCAGTTTTTCCCTTACTTTTTTAGTCGAGGTCCCTCGAATTCCCTTTGACCGTTTGACCAAAACTTTGAAAATTCATAACTAATTCATATGAACTCAAAAAAATGCAAATAAGATATCAAAATGTTTAGATAAACATTACCTTTATGTGCATCTCATTTGCATTCAGGACAAAAGCACCCTTTAAACTACCTCAGGTAATTAATGTTATTAACATTATTAAAAATAAAAAGGTATAAACAATATTTTTCATGAATAAAAATTACATACAAATGTAGGTGATTTTTTCTAAACATCCAAATATCTTATTTGCATTTTTCTGAGTTCGTATCATCTTGTTATGAATGTTGTAACGACTTTGACCATTATTTGGAAACTTCATAACAAATTGATAGGAACTCAGAAAAATGCAAATAAGATATCAGGATGTTTAGGAAACATCACCTACATTTGCTTGTAATTTTTATTCATGAAAAAAATATTGTTTATACCTTTTTATTTTTAATAATGTTAATAACATTAATTACCTTAGGTAGTTTAAATGGTGCTTTTTTCCTGAATGCAAATGATATGCACATAAAGTTAATGTTTATCTGAACATTTTGATATCTTATTTGCATTTTTCTGAGTTCATATGAATTAGTTATGAATTTTCAAAGTTTTTGGTCAAACGGTCAAAGGGCATTCAAGGGACCTCGACGGAAAAAGTAAGGGCAAAACTGAGCAAGCTCGAAAAGTAAGGGAAAAACCCGTGGGTAGGAACCAACTAGGGGCAAAAATGTAATTGTCCCAAAAATAAAGGTCGATAACTAATGCAGCACCTCGGGCCAATGCGGCCAGATCGCATTTTGCACGGGAAATTACACACCATGTTTCGTTGACATGTGGTCCCGTTCCAACATATCAGTGAGACGACGGCGAGTAGTAGGAGTATTTCTGAACGGACGTGTAGGCCGGGGCGCCTCTTCGTGAACCGTGGCAAACTCTCAACCGTCCACCGACTCTTCGCCTTTCCCTCTCGATTTGGAACTGCTGTCGCATGCTCTTCCTCTCCCTCCTCCATTTTCCTTCAGCCCTTCACCCTTTCTTCTGCCATTGTTCGATCGTCTTCTCCATGGAGGGAATAGGCCGGAAACGACCCCGTTATTCTTGCCCTGATCTGAAAGATGACATGGTGGAGGAACTCATTGATCGGTGTGATGTCATCACCTCGGCTAGCATGGCAGGTTCGTTCAAGCCCATTATCGACTCAACTAATAACATCATTACAAAGAACCCAAGAGTTAACAAGCGGTTTGATCTCCCCTATCTTCTTCGCCATGACCCTGATGACTAGCGCCGGCATGACGGAGGCCTTGCCCTGTGCAAGTTGATGCTGCTTGATAATGATATGTATGATGTTAAGATGCCATCGCTTGAGGGCAAGGCTTGGGCGGGCGCAAATGGAGATTGGGTTGTTTACATTGGGTCCAACTGTGAGTGGGAACTTGTGAATGTGTACACTCGTGACCGGGTTCCACTTCCAAAAATCTCAGCAGACTGCCCAGAGGTTGTGCACACCGGTATTGTACGCACGTTCAAATACGATCATGGTGATTGTCTTCTACGAAAGATAGCAATTTGTCGACTTCCCAGCCGCTCTTGGAATTACAACAACTATAAAGTTGTTGCTATCTTCGACAAGCTTATTGTCGTCCTTGGTGGTTTGACTCGATGGATATTGCTCAAAAATCAGTTTCTGTACATGGATGAGTATTGTGATGCAATTCAATACGAGGGCCTTGTGTTTGCTGCCACCACTCGTGGCACTGTTTTTGCATGGGATCCTCGTAGTTTCGGTACGTTTGTCTTCCACTGTAATTATAATTGTTTCATCCACATCCATGCGGGTTAGCAAGTTTCCCTTTACTAATTAACCTTCTTCTTGTGTTTCCAAGGTCTTGTGAACATCCCACCACCTATACTTGAAAATTTTTATAACCAAGGGGGAGATGACGATGGTGATGATCATGAGCATGAGGACGAGCAGCGCCCATATACTCTGTGGCGCCTGGCAACTAATTCCGATGGATCACCTCTTCTTGTGCGTATACAGCCCACTGATGATGTTACTGCTAAGGAAGCAGGTGTAGTCTCCCATGGTCGCACTCTCCGGACCTATTCCAACACCCGTTGCATGGTATTTAGGATGGATACTAGTGTGCTAGCGCCAACTCCTTCTCCTTGGTACAGAATTGATAGTCTTGGAGAAAACTCACTCTTCCTGGACAAAACTATCCGATGATGGTGAAAGGCGATCCAACTGCTGTTGACACAACGTTACTACCATTTATGAGAAGCAACTGTGTCTATACCTCAGACATTTGGGTGGTTCCCTACCTTGGTACTGATATAGTAGGCCACTTCAGCCTAGATGATCAGTCCTACGTTGGTCTCCAGATCAACAATCGATGGCCTGTCCCAGAGAATCACTTGTGGTTCAAAGCAAGCGTTTCCAACGCCGAGGAATGGTTGAGTTGAAGTTCATTTCATTGCTTGTTATTTGTTGTGTGGTGACAACTTTAGTATTCATAATGTATCCTCGTTGTCGATGTGGGTTGATGACCTATTGTATGTAATAAAATGATATGCCTGTGATAAACTTACTAAATTTATGAATGGCTTTCGAGTTGCTTCTCTGAGTGAGTGGTGCGATGAGGCAAAAAAATATTTCCCGAATACATAATTGTACGTGCATTGCAACAGGTTATCGGATGAGGCCAATCAACAATAGTAGTACACTATTTGTACTAGCTTCACATGCTTCACGCGTCGGGCGGGTGTTTTTACTGTACCCATATGTTAACGTGTTCGCTGTACGTAACCAGCACCTCGAATCCTCGATACTAGTACTATATAGTAGGAGTAAGTAGTAGGAGTAGTAGGGTGGCATGGGCCAGAACAAGCATTCATGTCCAGGAGTACGACACACGCCACCACCACGACATCCATCTGACACCATATTATTTCTTTGAGTCTGTGCTAGAGCAATCTCTTCAACCTCGTCGTTTCTCTAACTTCAGCCATTACGCGGTGGGCTAGGTGGGGGTTTGCCGATAGTCGGTTTCCTTAACTGCGGTCCCACTTGTAAGGCTAACTCCAACGCACGACCCCAAACGGACCTCCGTTTTGCACGAATTCCAACAATAATTTTGACTAGAAAAGCAAGACCAAAGAAAACAAGAACCACAAGAATACATTTTTACTACTCCTATAAGTTGGATTAGTGCCTTCTCGATGCATTCATTGTTGATTTGCGGAGGCTCGATCTTGCGTGCTTCTTTCTTCTTTGAGTGTAAAGAAGTAGACGTTGCTTCCTCGCATCTAGTCTCATGTCTAGCCTCTATTCTAGTAGGACTATCAACAAGTGCACTAATCTCATCTCTAGCCTTTGTGCTAGCTAAAAGTGATAGAACATCTTCTAAATTGCGCTCTATCAATATATGGATGTACTCTTCTTCCCAATACAAAAACTTGCATCCATTCTACTCCCTCCGTTGCACAATACATGCCTTCTATTTGTCAAAATATATATGTATCTAGACATGTTTTAGTATATAGGTACATCCATTTTTGGACAAATGGAAATCAAGTATTTTCGAACGGAGGGAGTACACAATAAAAATTTCAAGTTAGCACAACTAGTCTAATCCGAGAGCACAACCAAAGATTTGGTCGGGTTCTTCCTCCTTTTGCCGACACGTGGGACATCCAGCATCCAGGTCGTGTCATGAAAGAAAATAGAGTGGTCGTTGAAGCCACGAGATGTGCATCTTGGGTGAAACTATAAATAGAATCTTACTACTCTTGAGTAACTCCAAAAGCGGCCACCGAAGATCTTTATTGGATTTGTTTTTCATCACCAGCACGTCGAGGTGAAAGATGTGCAGGTTCAGTGGGTCCTCTTGCGTTTTCACTAACATGTGGGGCCGCATGTGAGCAAACAGACGATGGGCTCTGCGTGTCCGCTGGCTGGCTGAGAAGAGAGATAGAGGAGGGTTGAGCACGGACTGCAGGAAATTTGTTCTACGTACCTCTATATAGGCTCGATATAGTGGGGTGGCATGCGCCATAACTAGCATTCACGTCTAGCAGTACGGCACACGCCACCCACACGAGTCCCATCAGACACCAATTTTCTTGGAGTCCGTGCTACAACCATCTCTTCTCCCTCCTGTTTTCTCAGCTATCGCGCGGTGGGCGGGGTGGGGGTTTGCCGATAGTCGCACTACAAAAAAAGACACATCCGTGACATTTTGGGCCGAACGAAAAAAATTTCTGTCATACATATGACACTTCTATGACAATAATTGTGACAAAACCCGGTATCATCATAGATGTGGTGGGCTCCTACTTCTATGACAAAAAATCATGACAGAAAATGGGCTTTTCGTCCTAGGCGGGCCGGAGACGCAGCTGCATGACATTCTTTGGGCCGTCCATGACGGAAAAAACCATGGTAGAAGCAAGGGCGAGGAAAATTTCGGGGAGTTCCCGGTTACGGTGGGAGGTCGGGGGCCGAGCGATGCGCGTTTCTCTCGTACACGTACGCGCGTGTGTGCGAGGCGTTGGATCTAACTGAACCCGAGCGAGGCGTTGGGCTCTAACTGAACCCGAGCGATTGCACTGCAGGCTATGCGTTACTGAACCCAAATGATCGATCGATGGCTGTTAACTGAACCCGATCGAGCGATTCCTTCGCTACTGCTGCTAACTGAAGCCGATCGATGCTGCCTCTGGATGAACAGTGAGCGTTGCGGGGGGGGGGGTTGGATGAACAGTTCCCGGTGGGGGTGGATGAACAGGACCCCGTGGTGTTGCCTCTGGATGAACAGGACCCCGATCGATGGAGCCGGTTGGGGCTAGATGAACAGGACCCCGTGGAGGGCAGGATGAACAGGACCACCCCGTGGAGGGCAGGATGAACAGTAGACGGTGGAGGGCAGGATGAACAGTAGCCCGTGGAGGGGTGTTTGAACAGTAGCCCGTGGAGAGGGCTGGTTGAACAGTAGCCGGTGGAGTAGCGCGCGGTGGAGGCTGGATGAACAGGAACCCGTGGATGAATAGTCGCAGGAGGAGGCTGGAGGAGGCCGACGGTGGATGAACAGTAGCTCGTGGAGGCTGGAGGGGGTCGACGGTGGAGATGAACAGTATCCCGTGGAGTCCCGTTTTGCGGTACGCCACACCCCTCCTGATGAACAGGACCCCTGTTTCGACCATAGCGCTCCAACACAAGTCCGTTTCATCCATTTTGCGGTACGCCACACCCCTCCCGATCAACAGGACTCCCGTTTCGACTGTAGGAGGTCCGTTTCCTCCGTTTTGCGGTACGCCAGACCCCTCCCGATGAACAGGATCCCATTTTGAACATGGCCGGTCGAACACAAGGCTGTTTCCTCCGTTTTGCGGTACGCCAGGCCTCATTTCCATCGCCTGTTCCGTCCAAGCCCTCCCGATGAACACGACCACGCATTCCGTTCCGACCCAGCCGGTTGGCTCCCACGTGTTCTGTTGCCTCCTCATGAACACGACGCATTCCGTTGCCTGCCCATGAACACGACGCATTCCGTTGTCTCCCCATGAACACGACAACGACATTGTTTCTCCATTCCGACCCAGCCATGTACACGAGCCCTAGCCGTACATATGCGCGAGTAGGCGTTCGAGACCCCGCCCGTATGTACACATACGTGGCCGTATTTTCTTTCTTGCACTCTGGCCGCTGTACGTACATGTACATGCTACGTGCGCGCCTCTACTACGACACGTGTGCGCCTCTACATCGACCAGTATGTACATACACGTTTGCGACCAGAATGACAATGCTACGTATGCTTCGACCAGGTGGGTCTCGACTGTCAGGCACTTCCTTGCCTGTGAAGATGTAGTGGGTGGGTCCCAGCAGTCAGGGGGCGAATCGTTTTTTTACCCGGACGCACTTCCTTGCGTTCGAAGATGTAGCTGGTGGGTCCCAGCAGTCAGGGGGAAACGTTTTTTTCGCGAAATACAGTGGCCCGTCCGGTGGGTCCCAGCTGTCTGGTGGAGGAATCATTAAGGAGGCACTTCCTTGTTGCGGCCATGGACCCAGCAGTCAGCCTCTCCACGTACAGTCCATGTCCGATGGAAGTCGTTCCTTTACCACGTTGACCAAGCCGCATTGAGAGCACCAGGGCGGTGGACGACGACGAGGCCTAGGATGGGGATGACACGGAGGCAGGGAAGACTCGGTAGTTGTTTCCCACGCGGAGGGGAGTACGACTATACGAGGGTTTACTGGTTCGTTTGCCGTCGCCGGAGAATAACAGCAGGTGTGGGTGAGTAGAGGGATGGCTAGGCCAGCGATGGGAGTACGGTCGGGCGGTGAGGCCTGCGCAGCAGCACAGCCGGCCACGAGGAGGAGGGAGCAGGCAATCCCACCGGCGCTTGTTTGAGCGGCTGGAGCAGGAAGAGCAGAGATTGAAAAAGAACGACGGCCGTTGGATGGACATCCAACAGTCAGTGCTTGTGCGTCAACCTTTTTTTAGGAAAGCCTCAAATATGTGGAAAACAGCATACATCCCATCTGCCATTATTTCTAATAATTTATAGCACATTTGCTAACTCTTAAGGTTTTTTTGGAGCCCATATTCTTTTTGTTAGCATTATAGCCCATATTGTGGGAACGGTTAAAAAATTATACGAAATTTTGCATATTTCGGTGCGGTCCGAACTGTTTTTAATCCCGAAATTTCGACTCACATTCAAACTGATTTTAAAAATAAATGTATATCAATATAAAATCCAACAAGTTCTCCACGCATAAAAATTAATGTAATTTAAAATCTTGAAATGAAAAAAAAGATATTTGAAACTAATTGCTGGTTTGATGTGTTTTAAAAATATACAACCCATTTCTCATTACTGATGGGCCATTTTCTCGGCCAGCCGAATGAAAGCTCTCCTCGTCTTGAAAGATTTGCAGCCCAACAGGCCTAACAAAGCGACTTACTTGGCAAATCACAAAAAAACTGGGCTGTGGCCGTGGACCCAGCTATCAGCCTCTCCACATACATTACTCTTCCGATGGAAGTCGTTCCTTGACCACGTTGACCACGCCGTGCGGAGAGCACCACGGCGGTGGACGACGGCGAGGCCTAGGAAGGGGACAACGCGGCAGTGGAAGCCTGCACGGAGAGGACTATGAGGGTTCACTGGTTCGGCTGCGGTGTGTGGCTGCCGTCGCCGCAGGGCCTGGCCAGCGGTGGGAATAGTAGGGGGGCGGTGAGGCCTCTGCGGCAGCACAGCCGGCCACGGGAGGCAGGAGCATGCGGCACGACCGGCGCTGCTTTGGGCGGCTGGAGCAAGAAGACCAGAGGTTGAAGAAGCACTACGGCCGTTGGATGGACATCGTACGGTCACTGGAGCTAGAATCGTTCATATTGACTAAGTTCACAAAGCCCTTCGTCCCCGTCAACTTAGTAGGTCCACAAGACAGCCTCCCAGCAAGGTGGGTCCCAGCTAGCCGGGGGAGTATTCATTTTTTTTGTGCGTAATAAGGAGGCACTTCCGGTGGGTCCGAGCTGACAGCGGGGGGAACATTTTTTCACGAAATATGATGGCCCGTCCGGTGGGTCCCAGCAGTCAGGGGGAAACGATTTTTTTCGCAAAATACTGGTGGCCTGTCCGGTGGGTCCCTGCTGCCAGGTGGAGGAATCATTATTTTCCACGTAATAAGGAGGCACTTCCTTGCTGCCGCTGTGGACCCTGCTGTCAGCCTCTCCACGTATAGTCCACGTCCAATGGAAGTCGTTCCTTGACCACGTTGACCACGCCGCGCCGAGAGCACCAGGGCGGTGGACGACGGCGAGTCCTAGGAAGGTGACGATGCGGAGCCGTTGAAGACGCGGTAGTGGAAGCCTGCACGGAGAGGATTATGAGGGTTCACTCTTTCGGCTGCGGTGTGAGGCTGCCGTCGCCGCAGGGCCTGGCCAGCGGTGGGAATAGTAGGGGGCAGTGAGGCCTCTGTGGCAGCACATCCGGCCATGGGAGGCAGGAGCAGGGGGCACGACCGGCGCTGCTTTGGGCGGCTGGAGCAAGAAGACCAGAGGTAGAAGAAGCACTACGGCCGTTGGATGGACATCGTACGGTCACTGCAGCTAGAATCGTTTATATTGACTAAGTTGACAAAGCCCTTGGTACGTCAACTTAGTACGCCCACAGGTTAGCTTCTGAAATGGTGCGCCCCAGATGTCAGGGGGAGGAATCATTTTTTGGGCGGGTAAAGCTAGAATATCCGAGATTAAAGAAGAAGCACGGCATCCGTTGGATGGACATCCAACAGCCACTGCTGCTAGAACCGTGTGTTGACTATAAGTTGACAAAGCCTTGCATACGCGTCAACTCTGTTTTTTAGGGGACGCCTCAACTTAGTAAGGCCAGAAGTGTGTGGCAGAGAACTTATAGCCCATTTGAGATTTGTAAGAATGTGTAGCCCATTTTTGAATTCTAATGGAATTTACTACAGCCCATTTATAGTTTGTTAAAAGTACAGCCCATTTCAACCAACCGTTCAAAACAGAATTCGATAAAATTTCCCACATTTTGATGGGATCCGAAATATTTTTATCCCGAAATTTCTAGTCATATTAAATACAATTTCAATATAAATTTATATTACGTAAAAATCCAACGAAACATTGTGCTCGCAAAAATTAATGAAATTAAAAATTTTAATATCCAAAAACAATATTTTATAAAGTAATCACGTGTTTGGTGCATTTTTTATAGTTACTGCCCAGTTTTTATAATTACATCCCATTTATTATTTCTTAAAGCCAATTTTCTTGTTAAGCCTAATGCATCCCTCCTAGGAAATATTTGCAGCCCAGCGGGATGGAGAATAACAACTTGACCCTGTCTGGGTATTCCTAAAAAAAGTATAGCTGGGCTAGCCATTTTCAGCTTGAAAATAATTAATACCTGGGCTGGATATCTGGCTTGGGCTAAACGGGCCACAGCCCGCCCAGTTAATACCTGCAGCGATTTTTTCGTTGTTGTTCAGAGGAGAAAAATTAATATCTGGGCTAAACATCGAAAAACTCTGCACTGCTCACACCTCAAAAACACAAATACTGCTCGAGCTGCTTGGTCCCAGCTGTCGGCCGCTTCTTGTGCAATTCTCTCGTTTATTGACTACTACATAGGTTGACAATGGTGTGGGACCGTGATGTCAGGAAACCAGGGGGAAGCAAAATAAATTACTCCAGCGAGCGCTTCCACCTCTGCCTCGTTGTCTCCCATGGAAACCCCTTTCCTCCCTTTTTTTGCTCGGGCAAGGATCAATGCATGCAGCATGTCCATGCGGTTATTAGGCAAGAAATAAAAGCGCTTTGCATGCTATGAATTACGCTGGCCTGAATGGGTAGCTAATAAGGCATCCTCTTAACTGTTGTGATTAAATGTTGTGTTTAGAAGAGAGAAATATTCTTCTTTTCCACCAATCTGCTTGCACCTAGGTCGTGATGCACCTTCTAATACGACTTATTCACCTAGACGGAGGGAGTATAGTTTTATACATACATACATACATATATATATATATATAATAAGGAGGCACTTGCGTACGTGAGGCTATGGACCTGGTGGGTCCCCATTGTCATCCTCTCCAAGTAAAGTCATCTCCTCGCCCGCGCGCTTTTCGCCCGAAACAGTCAGCGTCGCCCGCCCCGCTTCCCGGTGCAGGCGATTGCTCCGCCTTCAAACGACACAAGTGCCGTCCGTCCGTCCATCTGCCGCCCACATTGATGATACGCGGTTGCCGAGGCAGCTACTCTGGCGCCACACGTCCATCCCTCCGCCCGCCCACCATTGCTATATAAACTGCTGCGCCGGCCATAACCGCAGTCATCCACATCCGGTCCCTTTCTCCTGTCCACACCACTACTACCCACCATGGCTTCCTCGCGCTCCAGCGCTCTTCGGGATAGGCAGATGACGAACCACAAGGAGATGGCAGCCATTGTTGCCGACCGGCTGGTCGGCAGGCAGCCGGAGGACGACGACGTCCCAATGGAGAACATGGTAGTCGACGATCCGGCGCCAACCCCCTCCTCCGCGCCATCCTCGCTGGTGCATTGCACCATGTCCATCGGCGAGGCCCGTGCTCATTATATGGATAGTGTGAGGCAGATGTGTCAGGAGCAGTTCCGGGAGGCACAAGCCGACGCCGCCTACAACCACCATCTCCTCCAGGAGCACCTGCAGGCGGAGGAGTAGATCACCGTGGAGCGGGCAGAGCAGGAGGCGCTGCTCGACTCATACCGCTCTGCCCGAAAGGGCCGCCTCGAGCGCTGGCGGTACCGCATGCGGGTGGCGGAGGCTGCGGCCGCCTACAAAGAGGCTAGCAAAGAGGGCGATGAAGCGGGCGAGGAGCTGTTTGGCGAGATCGAGGATGAGGCAGAGGACAATGCCGGCTCTGACGAGTCCCCGCTCCGCTGGCATCGACGAGGCCCTGCTCCGCCGAGGCCCCGCGGCGCCAACAACGAGGCAGAGGACACCGCCAGCTCCGCCGAGGCCCTGCCCCGCCAACAACAAGGCAGAGGACATCGCCGACTCAGCCGAGGCCCCACCCTGGTGGCAACGCGGGGGAGGATTTCCACCGCTCCGCTGAGGCGCTGCCCGCCGGCAACGAGACAGAGGACATCGCCGGCTCCGCCGAGGCCTCGCCCCGCTACCAACGAGGCCGCACCACATAGAAAACGAGGAAGAGTAGAACACGGTAGGTCGCCGCCGCTCGGGTCGAAGTAAGGCCACCGCTGCTACCCTCCTGTTGAAGCCAAGCTAGGCGGGTTGACCATTGACGACCGGTTAGCTTCTTGGCAGCGACGTGGAGTCGGGGAGTTCTGCTGGAGAATAACGCTGCTTCTACTTAACTGCTGGTGCAATTGGCTGACTGACACGTGGGCCCAATAGGCCACATGTCAGTTACGCAACTGCGCCTGCAGTTAAGTCACTGAAGCTTCTGTTCGCCTCAGCGGGACACAGGTGGGTAGCTTCGGTTAATTAATTATACCTCCAGCGCACCCATTTTTAGTTGAAGAATGTATGAAATGTAATGAAATCTGGCATGTTTATATGAAATCCGACCGTGTATGAATGAATTTATTTCGATTAGTTCGAATTCCTATATCACTGGCATTGGATGAACATGCAAAACAATACGTACTAGCAATATTCTCAGGGTGATCACCTTGTTTGCAGTAGTTTCACATGTACTCCCTTCGGACCTTTCTAGTCTGCATACAAGTTTTGTCTGCAGTCAAAGTATCTCTACTTTGACCAATCTTATACAAAAAGTATGCACTTTCACAATGTGCGAAGTAAAAAGGAACAGAAGGAGTACAAAGAGTTTGAGCAGCTTTTTAGCGTTTCTGTACATTGCAATCAAACACACAGGCCTGTCAATTCATAGAGAACATTCAAAACAATCGATGATTATGCATCTCAGCGACTCACATGTCAGAGGCAATATTTACTTCACAACTAAAGAATAAAGAAAAAATTGATCGACGCTGCTGAGAGCAAAGGGTGTCCCATTCAAAAATATCAAACGCATGTCTTGCTAAAATCAATGAGCAAAATTTGACAAGGTTGTCCCATTCCAAAATATCAAATGCCTACGATTGTGGAATGAGCAGGGTTTGCCATCAGTTCGGACGTTGACATGGCACCTCGTGCTAAATAAACCAGTTGTTCTTTTTGTGCAGTTCCACTAAAATCAACCAAATTCGTGCGTAGCTTGTATGATTTCGCCCTTATATGTTGCAATGCCTTGAACTTATCGGCACCTCCTTTATTGTGGTGGAAATGAATGATTCGATGTATTCATGAACATTTTGTGCAGTTCCCATTGAAATCAAGCTGAGCACCCCTGTTTGCACAAATACAAAAAAGTGATTAGTATAGAGCAAACTGTACTATGAATTGACAGTTTCAATAGGCACATACATGGTCCATGTAGAGCACACTTTTAGAAAAATGGAACTCACCAGAAAGAATCCTAGAACAACATTGTACTCACACATCACAGCAAAAAAATGGAGATTTTGTCAGTCCTTCTGAGCTGAAGTTAGTTTGGTCTTGTGGGGAGTAATGTAACCATCATTCAACTGCTCCTTCTGATGATAAGATAGACAGGGCTTCTTCATCCTGGCATAATCGGAACTAGTCACTTCACATACTCGATATTCTTCTTCAGAGGAAGATGATCCTGTTGTGCAAAGACAAGAGGACTACTAAATGCTAGCATCACTGTTTGCTCGAAAAAAAAAGGAAAGGAAATATTTAAAACAGCACAGATGAAGCACTTCTCAAGGACAATACCACTTTTTCATGACAGTATCTAAATAGTAGCACAACACCAATAGAGATGACAAAGCTCAATCATATGGATGAAATCAGTGGGCGAGTACCAACCTTTGTCAGGAGGCTTATTGTGTAGAGCATACAGATGAAGCAATTCTCCGGAACCATCTGTTGCTATCTACGGTGGTGGCCATGCTTACTATATACTCCTCGATTAGTTTAATGTTTCCAACATCTTCTTGTGCAGTTCCACTAAAATATATGGTATCTTCAAAGAAGATCCCTATTTGCACAAGTAGAGATAATTACATATTACATTAAGAGTGGCATCAAATCAGTGGCAAAACAATTGCTCGTTCCAGCCATAGCAATAAATTAAGATGCAAAACTATATCATTACTTGTGTCATCATAGTTCCAGTGCTTCATTACAGAACCGGGAGTTGATTTTTGTTTTTCTTCCCCTTGTTCTTCCCCTTCATCACTTGGTTCAATAACAAACAAGCTTCGCCTTCAATGTAAGATTTGGCATGTCAATTAGGGAGCACAAGTATAGTACTAAACTTAATTTTCTGATGAAAGTGGCAAAATACAGGCCAGCAGTTGTTAAATATCCTTATCTTACCTCAATGGGATATTACGGTGCACATACAGATTGGAAGTCTTGTCTCCATTTGTGCAGTTCACTAAAATCAAGCAACATTATCATACAAGTAGCACAACATATGAATGCACACTGTAGAATCATGTGAAAGAACGCTAGTGGTGACCTCTCATGATGTGGAATTCAAACAACTCACAAGAAGAAGATCTGAACCAAATTCGCCTTAACGGATAGGAAGTAAGATCTCCTCTTGTGCAGTTCCACTAAGATCAAGCAATCAAGCAATGTTGTTGGTGTGACATTTTGGTTGAACTGCACAAAACACTCTTAAAACAAAAGTGTTTTATGCAGTGCAACAAAAGGTCACAATGGCAACGAGGTGAAGCAGATAACCCTGTTTACACAGAGGTGCAAAGGAAACAATTGGTGGTCAATAACGGTGGATGACACAGAAGCCAACAAATAGAAGCATCTACCTTATCTAAATGGGAAAGAAAGCAAGACAGTAGCATTTCTCAAATGGTGGCATTGATTAATATTAACATAGAGATTATATTAACAATAAAATTCATTAAACATGTAATTTGCTTTTAACTGTGGCATTGCATCAATTTTCCAGCGGCATTATTAGAGGGTGTTTGTTTACAAGGACGTTTTGGTGTAGGGACTAAAAAAACTCTGTGTCAATCCCATCTAAACCAAAGAGGAGGGTCTTTTAGGGACTAAAAGTGGGCATTTGGGACTAAAGAAAGAAGACCCCGAGGGAGTCTTTTTGGGACTTTTTTCAACAGTTTCCCCTGCCACACATCGCACCTTGTCTCTATTAGTTCATTACTAGGGGTAACATGGTCTTTTAGCATGTCATTTAAGAACCTTTAGTCCATTTTTAGTCCCTGGAACCAAGCAGGTAGGGACTAGGGAGTTTTTAACCAAATAGGGCCTTAGATTAACAACAGCTAATGAGTTGCACGGGACAGTGGACGCACCAGCACCATGTGCATCTACTGATGTACTATGGTCATGCACAGTCTGTTGGAACAAAGAACAAACAACCAAGGAGCATATTTGTGTTGGTCCCAGTTTTGTTATCTTTAGACACCTTTCCCTATGTGAGCGCAGCAAATCTAGTCTTGCTCAAACACTACAGCCTTGTCCCTTCCTTTCCTTGTTGAACTAGTACTTTTGCCCCTTCCATTCCTCTTTGAACCATGTCCTAGATTTATGCGATACAACTTTCCCCACTACTTTCCCCCATTCCTTTCCTCTTTGAACCACATCCTAGATTAATGCTATACAACTTTCCCCCTTCATTTCCTCTTTGAACCACGTCCTAGATTCATGCTATATACAGCTTTTCCCACTACTTTCCCCACTCCTTTCCTCTTTGAACCACGTCCTAGATTCATGGTATACATGCAGCTAGAGCAATGCATGTGGAGTAAGTAAATTATACCTTAAGGTTCTTGGGGCGTGGTTCGGTGGGCGACGGGACGGCGGCGAAGAAGAAGGGGTCGAAGGCCCTCCCGCGCCACCGCTGGGTGGAAAGTGAACAGCTGCGCCGGTAGTCCCTCGCCGACGGCGACAGCGTTAAGCCTCCTTCCCTTCCCAGTGGACAGATCCTGCCGGCTCTTTGAGCAGCAGTGAGGGGAGAGAGAGGCCAATGAAGTCTTGTTTAGATCTGGAGAGGGCGAGAGAGTATGAAGAGAGCAACTACAAGCGCCGAGGCTCCAGTAGGAGAGGGCGAGAGAGTGTGAAGAGAGCAACTACAAGTGCTGAGGCTCTAGCGTGTATATATATACTGGAGAGAGAGTGTGAAGCGTGCAAACCCTAGAAAACATTTTGACCAGTCAAAGAATCCTCCTGGCACAAATTATGCTCAAGTGTAGTTATCAAACCCGAGACCTCAAGTTTAATGAGCGAACAGGCTAACCAGCTACACAACCCTCCCATTATGTTCAACGAGAGGGAAATAACCTTTTATACATTCCTGCATTCGTGTGGCAAGCATGCCGTGTTTTTTTTGTGTGTGTGTGGGAGTCATTGGGATTTCAATCATAATCGTGTCATGTGGCTTTCGTGGTAAGACTATCCAAAGTGGTGCAGAAATAATGCAGCCTTAGTCACCTTACCTCTCTCCACGTAGTATGTTGGGTCCCACCAGTCAGAGGGTGAAACAAACAAATTAATAAGAAAAATTAAAAGCGCCAGCGGTGTATCTTACCTCACACATCTCGCTACTACTTGGGAACACTGTCCAATTGATCCCTCTGTTTGCTCACGTACTATTTTAAGTGAATCCTTATTATAACATGCACACAAATTTTGGGCACTTGTATTCGACTTAAGTCAGTGTGCCACCGTATCTCGTATACTTACTACTCCCTCCGTCTAGGTGTAATAAGTCACGTTAGAAGGTGCAACGGGACCAAGGTGCGTGTGTGTGTGTGTGTGTGTTAGAGAGAGCAACAGATCAACCTACTCCTACAGAGAGATGTTGTGTAGTGTACGATTTTAGCCGCGAGAGTCGGTGCATCCTCTCGTTTCCGGGCGTGTCCGGTAGGGACATGCGGACAGCTGCCATGCCCGCTCCTGACCAGCCTGGCCCACCCAAAGCCCCTCCATCGCCCGCGCGCGCTTCCCGCCTGAAACGGTCAGCGCCGCTCCAAAGAATCGGTGCCGCATTCATGCCCGGGCAGAGCGGACGCGACCTCTCATTGGCGCAAGAGTGATGGTTTCTTCGTCCGTCCAACTTACTACTGGGTCTATGTGATTTGACAGCTCATTGGTCTTTATTACTGAGGTGGTAGGACTGCTGGATGTCCCACACTTTCGGCAAAGGAGGTATACTACTACTAGATTAAAATTTTCTCCATTCCTATAGCAGAGGCGTGCAAGAGCAGTGAAAACACGCAGGCTCAGTGATTACATGGCCCACCTCACTCTATCACCGTGCGGCACCTAACTCTATACATAGTACTCCCTCCGTTCCTAAATATTACTAGATGAGTCCCCACGCGTTGGCGCGGAACAGCGGTATATCTCTCTGCGCAAAATTATCGATTTCATAGAACAAAAAAACTCTATAACCGCATGACAAATGTGGTAGCCAAACCAAATAAACTCCCATCATCATTTAGATCATCCCACGTAAGGAAAAAAAATCAGCCAACTCCTACTGCATAATGGGATTATATTTTTCCTTTTGACATGTTAATGGGACTTAAAAGCTCACTTACATGCATGCTACCGGTGCATGCTTGCATGCAGACATGTTGATGTGATTTAAAACCCACTCACATCACTACAAAAAAAGACACATCCGTGATATTTTGGGCCGAACGAAAAAAAAATTTGTCATACATATGACACTTCTATGACAATAATTGTGACAAAACCCGGTATCATCATAGATGTGGTGGGCTCCTACTTCTATGACAAAAAAATCATGATAGAAAATGGGATTTTCGTCCTGGGCGGGCCGGAGACGCAGCTGCATGACATTCTTTGGGCCGTCCATGACGGAAAAACCGTGGTAGAAGCGAGGGCGAGGAAAATTTTGGGAAGTTCCTGGTTACGGTGGGAGGTCGGGGCCGAGCGATGCGTGTTTCTCTCGTACACGTACGCGCGTGTGTGCGAGGCGTTGGCTCTAACTAAACCCGAGCGAGGCGTTGGGCTCTAACTGAACCCGAGCGATTATACTGCAGGCTACGCGTTACTGAACCCGAGAAATCAATTGATGGCTGTTAATTGAACCCGATCGATCGATTCCTTCGCTAGTGCTACTAACTGAAGCCGATCGATGCTGCCTCTGGATAAACAGTGAGCGTTGTGGGGGGGGGGTTGGATGAACAGTTCCCGGTGGGGGTGGATGAACAGGACCCCGTGGTGTTGCCTCTGGATGAACAGGACCCCGATCGATCGAGCCGGTTGCGGCTGGATGAACAGGACCCCGTGGAGGGCTGGATGAACAGGACCACCCCGTGGAGGGCAGGATGAACAGTAGACGGTGGAGGGCAGGATGAACAGTAGACGGTGGAGGGCAGGATGAACAGTAGCCCATGGAGGGGTGGTTGAACAGGAGCCCATGGAGAGGGCTGGTTGAACAGTACCCGGTGGAGTAGCGCGCGGTGGAGGCTGGATGAACAGGAGCCCGTGGATGAACAGTCGCATGTGGAGGATGGAGGAGGTCGACGGTGGATGAACAGTAGCTCATGGAGGCTGGAGGGGGTCAACGGTGGAGATGAACAGTATCCCGTGGAGTCCCGTTTTGCGGTACGCCACACCCCTCCCAATGAACAGGACCCCCGTTTCGACCGTAGCGCTCCAACACATGTCTGTTTCCTCCATTTTGTGGTACGCCACACCCCTCCCGATGAACAGGACCCCCGTTTCGACCGTAGGAGGTCCGTTTCGTCCGTTTTGCGGTACGCCACACCCCTCCCGATGAACAGAACCCCCGCTTCGACCGTAGGAGGTCCGTTTCCTCCGTTTTGCGGTACGCCAAACCCCTCCCGATGAACAGGATCCCGTTTTGAACATGGCCGGTCGAACACAAGGTCGTTTGCTCCGTTCTGCAGTACGCTAGGCCTCATTTCCATCGCCTGTTCCGTCCAAGCCCTCCCTATGAACACGATGCATTTTGTTGCCTCCCCATGAACACGACGCATTTCTTTGCCTCCCCATGAACACGACGCATATCGTTGCCTCCCCATGAACACGACGATGATGATGTTTCTCCGTTCCGACCCAGCCATGTACAAGAGCCCTGGCTGTACGTATGCGTGAGTAGGAGTTCGAGACCCCGCCCGTATGTACACATACGTGGCCGTATTTTCTTTCTTGCTCCCTGGCCGCTGTACGTACGTGTACATGCTACGTGCGCGCCTCTACTACGACACGTGCGCGCCTCTACATCGACCAGTATGTATGTACACGTTCGCGACCAGAATAACAACGCTACGTATGCTTCGACCAGGTGGGTCCCGACTGTCAGGCACTTCCTTGCCTGCGAAGATGTACCTGGTGGGTCCCAGCAGTCAGGGGGAAACATTTTTTTCGTGAAATACAGTGGCCCGTACAGTGGGTCCCAGCTGTCAAGTGGAGGAATCATTATTTTCCGCATAATAAGGAGGCACTTCCTTGCTGCGGCCGTGGACCTAGCTGTCAGCCTCTCCATGTACAGTCCACGTCCGATGGAAGTCATTCCTTGACCACGTTGACCACGCCGCGCCGAGAGCACCAGGGCAGTGGACGACGAAGAGGCCTAGGAAGGGGACGACACGGAGGCAGGGAAGACTCGGCAGTTTTTTCCCACACGGAGGGGAGTACGACTGTACGAGGGTTTGCTGGTTCTTCTGCCATCACCGGAGAATAACAGCAGGTGTGGGTGAGTAAAGGGATGGCTAGGCCAGCGATGTAAGTACGGTCGGGAGGTGAGGCCTGCGCGGCAGCACAGCCGGCCGCGAGGAGGAGGGAGCAGGCAGTCCCGCCGGCGCTTGTTTGAGCGGCTGGAGCAGGAAGAGCAGAGATTGAAGAAGCACGACAGCCATTGGATGGACATCCAACAGTCAGTGCTTGTGCGTCAACCTTTTTTAAGGAAAGCCTCAAATCTATGGAAAATAGCATACAACCCATCTGCCATTATTTCTAATAATTTACAACCCATTTGCTAATTCTTAAGGTTTTTTTGGAGCCCATATTCTTTTTGTTAGCATTACAGCCAATATTTTGGCAACGCTTAAAAAATTATACGAAATTTTGCATATTTCGGTGCGGTCTGAACTGTTTTTAATCCCGAAATTTTGACTCACATTCAAACTGATTTTAAAAATAAATGTATATCAATATAAAATCGAACAAATTCTCCATGCATAAAAATTAATGTAATTTAAAATCTTGAAATGAAAAAAAGATATTTGAAACTAATTGCCGGTTTGATGTGTTTTAAAAATGTACAACCCATTTGAAAGGATCGAGAACAGGTGTCTAGAGGGGGGGTGATTAGACACTAAGTGCCAAAAGTTGCAGTTTTTAATATTCTTAAGTTTAAGTGGAGTTTAAGCACAAGTTTAACAAACACAATATATATCAAGAAAGCATGCAATGAGTATATGAGCAGCGGAAAGTAAAGCATGCAACTTGCAAGAATGTAAAGGGAAGGGTTTGGAGTATTCAAACACAATTGGAGACACAGATGTTTTTGTCGTGGTTCCAATAGGTGGTGCTATCGTACATCCACGTTGATGGAGACTTCAACCCACGGAGGGTAACGGTTGCGTGAGTCCATGGAGGGCTCCACCCACGAAGGGTCCACGAAGAAGCAACCTTGTCTATTCCATCACGGCCATCGCCCACGAAGGACTTGCCTCACTAGCGGTAGATCTTCATGAAGTAGGCGATCTCCTTGCCCTTATAAACTCCTTGGTTCAACTCCACAATCTTGTCGGAGGCTCCCAAGTGACACCTAGCCAATCTAGGAGACACCACTCTCCAAGAAGTAACAAATGGTGTGTTGATGATGAACTCCTTGCTCTTGTGCTTCAAATGATAGTCTCCCCAGCACTCAACTCTCTCTCACGGGATTTGGATTTGGTGGAAAGAAGATTTGAGTGGAAAGCAACTTGGGAAAGGCTAGAGATCAAGATTCATATGGTTGGAATGGAATATCTTGGCCTCAACACAAGTGTCGGTGGTTCTCTCTCAGAAAATGTGTATTGGAAGTGTAGGTATGTTCTGATGGCTCTCCCCACGAATGAAGAGTGGGTGGAGGGGTATATATAGCCTCCACACAAAATCTAACCGTGACACACAATTTACCAAACTCGGTGGGACCGATTGGTTAAACTCAGTCAGACCGATTCAGCAGACCTAGTGACCGTTAGGATTTTCGGTGGGACTGAGATGCAACTCGGTAGGACTGATATGGTTAGGGTTAGGGCATAACGTAATCTCGGTGTGACCGATTACTCAAACTCAGTGGGGCCGATTTTTGTAATAAGCTAACCAGAGAGTTGGTCAGGCAAACTCGGTGAGACCGATTACACAAACTCGGTGGGACCGATTTTGGTAATAAGCTAACCAGAGGGTTTGCATTGTAATCTCGGTAGTACCGATTGCTCAAACTCGGTGAGATCGATTTTTGTAATGGACACACACAGAGAGATTATAATCCCATCTCGGTGAGACCGAGATCCCTATCGGTGAAACCGATTTGCTAGGGTTTGTGGCAATGGCTATGACATTTGAAACTCGGTGGCGCCGGATAGAAAGAATCGGTGGGGCCGAGTTTGACTTTTGGTTTAGGTCATATGTGGATGTGGGAAGGTAGTTGAGGGTTTTGGAGCATATCACTAAGCACTTTGAGCAAGCAAGCCATTAAGCAACACCTCATCCCCTCTTGATAGTATTGGCTTTTCCTATAGACTCAATGTGATCTTGGATCACTAAAATAGAAAATGTAGAGTCTTGATCTTGAAGCTTGAGCCAATCCTGTCCTTAGCATCTTGAAGGTGTTCCACATCCTCTAGTCCACGCCACTCCATTGTTGAACTTATCTGAAACATACTAGGTAAAAGTGTTAGTCCAACAAGAGATATGTTGACATTAATTACCAAAACCACCCAAGGAGCACTCGTGCTTTTAATCTCCCCCTTTTTGGTAATTGATGACAACATACATCAAAGCTTTAGATAAAGATATAGAGAATAGCAAGTAATGCTTTGGAAAGACATGTAACATGCATAGGCTCCCCCTACATGTATGCAATCATGTGAATATTGAATATAGGAGCATGTGAATGCGTAAACATGACAGAGTAAGCAATGTGTTACATGTATCTTGGCTATATGCATCAGAGCAAATGATGTGAATGTGAGAAATGTACCTTCATGCTCATGAGTCCTTCTTGCAAACAGTATGTACATCAGCAAGAACTTCTCATTCACACGACTGTGATGCATATACTTACCTTGTGGTCCTGAGTTGGCTTAGGATGGGATGAACCTGCGCAAACAAGGTTAAATAACACAGATACACCTACTGACCAGAGCAAGCAAGAGAAACCACAAGAGAACCAAGACTAGGATGACATGTAGAGTGAGTACTAAGTACCACATTGGATATAGACATGTCCCCAAAGGTAAAGATATGCAATAAAATCAGAGATTTCCTTCCCATAGATGTCTTGCTCCCCCTGAATCTGCATGGGATATTGGGAGAAGATAGGGAACAGAAAATCAGAGCAACAAAAAAGAAAACAACAGAGCTTGAGCTAAAGCAAGCAACCAAGCATGCTTTTCCCCTCTTAAAGACATGTGACATCTCTCCTCTTGAACACCAAGCATCTGGGGTCTTTGATGATACTACTTTCTCCCCCTGAGTATTCTCTCTTTCTCCCCTTATAGGAAGGATTAAGCTTTGATATGATCTCTCTCGCCCCCTTTGGCATCAATTTCCAAGAAGGGCTCTTCTGGACATGTGATACAAATGGGTTGGTCCTCGAGTCACAGAGCAAAGCAGCATGTCTAATATGATGCTGGTAGAGGACAAGAATCATTGAGTGGAGCTGGAGCAAACAGAAATTAGGAATAAGTGGCAAGTTGGTTTTCCTGTGATGAAATCGGTGACTCCGAGTTGTGTGCTTCGGTTGCACCGAAAGATTTCGGTTGGGCCGAAGAGAACAAACCGGTGTGACCGAGTTCATTAGAGTGAAACCACTTGTCACCTCAGCTCACTAGACAAGTAAAATCTCACAAGGATATGCAAGGAATTTACTGAAAGATTTGCAATGAATTGGATGCAGAAAATGCAGAACAAAAAAGGAAAGAAAAGAAACTAAAAGTTCTAGATGAAGTTAGAGCACTTGATCTAGAGATGGTCGGCGACAAAGTCACCTATGTTAGAGTATATTGACTTAGGAGTCAAGTGAGAGCACTTGATCATAGGTCATACTCATCGTTTAAGCTCAAAATGGGGTTACCATTTTTCGTTTAAGCCTTTTGATGTATTCACATCTTGTCGAGTTGCTTTGACTCATGACTTGGAGTAAAGCTTCTCTAAGATGGAATAACATACCTTGGGTGGTGGTGTTGATCTTGCTCATGTGGTTGAACTTGTGCGGGTTGCTCAAGGTTGATGTAGTTCATCAAGGGTTGGGAGCACGACTTGAAGTTTGAGTTCATCTACCTACATGGGTTAGCTTTGCAAGGAAGAGCACTTGTGTGTCCAAAATGACAATCATGAGACTCAACATAGAATTCGCCAAAGGATACGTTTGAATGGTTTCGTGCTTCCTTGTCTTCAACCACCATTGTGTAAAGACTTGGTGATGTAGAGATTGCTCAAGATGTGAGTGAGTTGCAATCTCATAGATTTAGATTCAACCAAGTACCTACACGGGTTAGATACCATGCAAGGTACAAATATATCCAAGACATATGAATAGCATCATAAGAGAAATATCGAGGATTAGTCATAGGCTCATGCCCCGCATGTATCAAATGGAGTTCCTACTTCAAGTTTGAAGCATCAATGATGTTCAATTCACCTCTCAACCTGCAAAACACTTTCTCATCAAGTGGTTTAGTGAATATATCCGCCAATTGCTTATCGGTGCGAACATGCTTAAGGTTAATGTCCCCTTTTGCAACATGATCTTGAATGAAATGATGACGAACTTTAATATGCTTAGTTCAAGAATGTTGCACGGGATTGTGAGCAATCTTAATAGAACTTTCATTGTCACATAGCAATGGAACATGTTTCACATATATCCCATAATGTTTAAGAGTTTGGGTCATCCAAAGTAATTGAGCACAACATGAACCAGCGGCAATGTATTCCGCTTCGGCGGTGGATAAGGAGACCGAGTTTTGTTTCCTGGAAGACCAAGACACAAGAGATCTACCAAGGAATTGACAAGTACCCGAAGTGGATTTTCTATCAACCTTGTCTCTGGCATAGTCCGAATCGGAGTAGCCAACAAGATCAAAAGAGGAACTCTTAGGATACCAAATGCCAAAATTTGGTATATGGATTAGGTATCTCACTATCCTTTTCATAGCCTTAAGATGACACTCTTTAGGAGCAGCTTGATATCGTGCACACATGCACACACTTAGCATAATATCGGGACGAGAGGCACATAGATATAACAATGAACCAATCATAGAGCGATAAACCTTTTGATCAACCGGTTCACCATCTTTGGTCAAATCAAGATGTCCACTAGTAGGCATGGGTGTAGTCATACCTTTGCATTCTTGCATATTGAACTTCTTGAATAAGTCCTTGGTGTACTTTGTTTGAGAGACAAAGGTACCTTCCTTAGTTTGCTTGATTTGCAAACCGAGAAAGAATTTGAGTTCACTCATCATAGACATCTCAAACTTCTCCGACATTAGCTTTCCAAACTTCTCACTAAAATGAGGGTTAGTTGAACCAAATATGATATCATCAACATAAATTTGGCACACAAATAGTTCTCCATTAACCCTTTTAGTAAAAAGAGTAGAATCAATTTTACCAATTTCAAAGCCTTTCTCAATAAGGAACTTGGTCAAGCATGTATACCATGCTGTGGGAGCTTGTTTAAGACCATAAAGGGCTTTGTGAAGTTTCTAAACATGATTAGGTTTCTTAGGATTGACGAAGCTGGGAGGTTGCTTAATATAAACTTCCTCCTCGATTTTGCCATTTAGAAAAGCACTTTTAATGTCCATTTGGTACAAGGTGATATCATGGTGATTAGCATAAGCAAGTAAGATGCGAATGGATTCAAGTCTAGCAACGGGAGCATATGTCTCACCATAGTCCATACCTTCAACTTGTGTGTAGCCTTGGGCGACGAGACGTGCTTTGTTGCGAACCACTTGTCCATCTTCATCTTGCTTGTTGCGAAACACCCATTTGGTACCAATGATGTTGTGGTTGTTGTCGGGCTTCTCGACCAATGTCCACACTTGATTTCTTTCAAAGTTGTGTAGCTCTTCATGCATAGCGTTTATCCAGTCCGGATCCTCCAATGCTTCTTCAACCTTCATAGGTTCAATGCTAGAGATGAATGAGTAATGTTCACAAAAGTTAGCTAAATGAGTTTTAGAGCAAGTGATTCTCCCGGTTTGGATATCATTGTAGATTTGCTCGACGGGATGATCCTTAGCAATTCTTGCTCGAACTCGTGAAAGCTTTTGCTTGGGTCGGGGTGGAACATCCTCTTCATCTTGTGCTTCTTCTTGGCCTTCTTCATTGTTGATGTTTTCATTCTCTTGTCGTGGTGGAGAAGGAGGTTGCTGATGTTCATCTTGGTGCGCTTCCGCGTTTTCTTCATCTTGGCGTGTCCCACTTGTGGATGCTTCCGTATCAACTCTTGGTTCACCTTGTCGTGAGGTAGAAGCTTCCACTTGGACAGACGAGGTACTCTCCTTCACTTCCGTTGGACGAATCTTGCCAATGGACAAGTCTTGAATTGCTTCCAAAGGGTCTTTGTCTCCTACATCAATTGGCAATTGCTCTACTTGCGAGCCGTTAGATTCATCAAACTTCACATCTACCATCTCTTCAACCTTTCGGGTGAAATTGTTGTAGACACGGTAAGTGTGAGAGTTTGAGCCATAACCAAGTAGGAAACCTTCATGAGATTTAGGAGCAAATTTAGAACGACGATGCTTATCAAGAATGTAGCACTTTGAGCCGAATACCCAAAAGTATCCAACTTGGGGTTTGTTACCGGTGAGGAGCTCGTATGCCGTCTTGCCGAGTAGCTTGTGAAGATACAAGCGATTTGTTGCATGACAAGTTGTCTCAACTGCTTTCGCCCAAAAGTGCTTTGGCGTTTTGTACTCATCAAGCATCGTTCTTGCCGTCTCGATAAGAGTCCGGTTCTTCCTCTCAACAACTCCATTTTGTTGAGGTGTGTACGTAGCCTAGAACTCATGTGAAATCCCTTCTTCATCAAGAAAGGTGTCCACATTTGCGTTCTTGAACTCCGTTCCATTGTCGCTCCGAACCTTCTTGATCTTCACGTCAAACTGATTTTGGGCCTTCCTAGCGAAGTTTTTGAAGATCTTTTGGACCTGCGATTTGTCATCAAGAAAGAACACCCACGTAAATCTTGAAAAATGATCAACTATGAGTAGACCAAATGAGTTAACACCGCGCGGAGTGGACTACGAGGGTGCACTGGTTCGGCTGCGGTGTGAGGCTGCCATCGTCGCAGGTCCTGGCCAGCGGTGGGAATAGTAGGGGGCGGTGAGGCCTCTGCGGCAGCACAACCGGCCAAGGGAGGCAGGAGCATGTGGCACGACCGGCGCTGCTTTGGGCGGCTGGAGGAAGAAGACCAGAGGTTGAAGAAGCACTATGGCCGTTGGATGGACATCATACAGTCACTGGAGTATTGACTAAGTTGACAAAGCTCTCCGTCCCTGTCAACTTAGTAGGCCCACAAGTCAGCCCAACAATATGGTGGGTCCCAGCTAGCAGGGGGGTATTCATTTTTTGGGGCGTAATAAGGAGGCACTTCCTTGCGTGCGAAGATATAGCTGGTGGGTCCGACCTGTCAGCGGGGGAACATTTTTTTCGCGAAATACAGAGGCCCTTCCTGTGGGTCCTAGCTGTCAGGTGGAGGAATCATTATTTTGCGCGTAATAAGGATCCATTTCCTTGCGTGCGGCCGTGTACCCAGCTGTCAGCCTCTCCACGTACAGTCCACTTCCGATGGATGTCGTTCATTGACCACGTTGACCAGGCCGCGCCGAGAGCACTAGGGCGGTGGACGACGGCAAGGCCTAGGAAGGGAACGACACGGAGCCAGGGAATACTCGGCAGTTGTTTCCCACGCGGAGGAGTACGAGGGTTTACTGGTTCGTCTGCCATCACCGGAGAATAACATCATGTGTGGGTGAGTAGAGGGATGGCTAGGCCAGCGATGGGAGTATGGTGGGGCCGTGAGGCCTGCGCGGCAGCATAGCCGGCCGCGGGAGGAGGGAGCAGGCAGCCCCGCCGGCGCTTGTTTGAGCGGCTTGAGCATGAAGAGCAGAGATTGAAGAAGCACGATAGCCGTTGGATGGACATCCAACAGTCACTGCTCTCGTGTGTTGACTAAGTTGACAGGGCTTTGCGTGTGCGTCAACCTTTTTTATGAAAGCATACGCGTCAACCTGTAGTAGGCGCACAAGTCACCCTCAAATCTGTGGAAAACAGCATACAGCCCATTTGCCATTATTTCTAATAATGTACAGCCCGTTTGCTAATTCTTAAGGATTTTTTGGAGCCCATCTTCTTTTCGTTAGCATCACACCCCATATTGTGGCCACGGTTAAAAAGTATACGAAATTTTGCATATTTTGGTGCGGTCAATTATTTTTAATCCAGAAATATCGATTCACATTCAAACTATTTTGAAAAATAATTTATATAAATATAAAATCCAAATAATTGTCCACGCATAAAAATCAATGGAATTTAAGATCTTGTAATAAAAAAATTTGAAACTAATTCCCGGTTTGATGTGTTTTAAAAATGTACAGCCCATTTCTGGGCAAACCGAATGAAACTCTCCTCGTCTTGAAAGATTTGCAGCCCAGCAGGTCCGATAAAGCAAGCAGGCCTTGTTTGGGTATTTCTTTAAAAAAATAGAACTGGGCTAGCCATTTTCAGCAAGAAAAAAACACAACTGGGCTCATGATGTGGTAAACATAAATAAAACCCTGGCTAGACGGGCCACAGCCCCCACACAGCCCCGTTGTTACCCTGATCAGTCGCTAAAACTAGTATAAATAACAACTGGTTGTTCCTCAAAAAAACTGCGCGACTTGCTGGGTCCCTGGTGTCAGCCGCTCGTAGTGTAATTCTCTCATTTATTGACTACGTTGACAATGGCATGAGCCCCAGATGTCCAACCATTAGGAGGAACCATATTTTTGGGCTTGTACTATAGAGCCACTTGCTTGCGTACAGCCATGACGCTGGTGGGTCCCTACTGTCATCCTCTCCACGTACAGTCATCTCCTTGTTCCTCTCGGTTGTTGACGACGTTGACAACGCAAGAGGGCGGCGCACCGCGCACGGCGAGCGAACTAAGGTCGCAACGCGGAGGACGACGGCGAGGCCTCGGACGGAACGAACAGGAGCCGTTGAAGATGCGCCAGTCCAGTCGCAGGCGGAGGGGAGTACGAGGGTTGACTGGTTCGGGCATGGGTGCGTGTTGGGGCTGACGTCGCTGGAGAATAACAGGACGTGTGGGGGAATAGAGGGAGGGACTGGCCAATGTTGGAGGGTACGTACGGTAGGGTGGCGGAGGCGTAGCCAGCCATGGGAGGCGGGAGCAGGCGGAGCCGACGGGGTGGTTTGGTTTGGGCGATTGGAGGAAGAAGAAGACAAGATATAGAAGATACACAACGGATGTTGGATGTCAATCCAACGGCTGGTAGGAAGAATCGTTTGTTGACTGGCTAGTAAGTCAACACCACCTTGGATAGGCTATTTCCTCGTGGGTCTCAAATGTCAGAATCCAAATCTGTCACGGTCATGCAGCCTTTCCTATGAAAATTTACAGCCCATTTGATGTGCTAGTTCGAAATAAGTTTGTGGGTGCTGGTGGGGGCTAATCACTTGGCTTCTGTAATGCACAGTGAGCTCAAGCAACAGGCGAGAGTGATGTTATTTCCCTTGGTTTGGATTTTTTACAATATTTCATTCTAAATTAAACGAATGGCAAGCCACTTGCCTTGTTTCAAAGAAAATATGACAGTCACAGCCGAGTTGAAAAGGGCAGGAACATCTAACTCCAGCTTGAAAACTATACAAAAGCACAAGGGTTAATTGTTCGTCAGGTTTACAAAAAAACTAGATTGAAAAGGGCAACAACATCTAACTCCAGCACTGTTCTCGGCAGTCACAGTCAAATGGATCAGTCAGGTCCATAGAATGAACATCCTGGGTCATAAAATTTACTGGATTATGACCACAATATGTTGTAAATAGAAGCCCGGCATGTTCAGAAGCTCTTTTGCCCACCTGAAACTCCTTTTTTTGCTCTTCGACATACCCATCCGTCAAAACCATGCTGCTCATAAACTTAAGCTTGATGGACAATAGTAACCTCGCATTTAGCAGGAAGAATGTGACAAATCTTGTGTTTGCACGGTTGGCTACATATCGTTCTAGCGTTATTGTCTTCAATCGAATCTCATGAGAAGTGAAAAAATCCCGATGCTTACGAATCCACCGATTGGTTATAACTTTCTTACCCTGTCCTGTTGCCTAAATAGACATGAAGATTGAAAACAGTTAAGGTCTAAAAGAAGATTGTCGAAAGAGCAACAGCTGAACGGTTAATTCTAGTACACTATATGCGGGCTTCCAATGTGCGTGAAATTATCACCTTTATATACAACTTCTCCAGACATGGAAAGCATTGCAGCAAGCCAATAATCTTGTTCAGATCAAAACTATTCATTTGGATATATAAGATCTTGACAGAATCCAGCACCATTGATAGGCCATCCATGGAGAAACTCTTCATTGAGCATAGAACATAATATTAGTACAAAATGTGTACTCCAAGATGATATATAAATTATGCGCAGAAATTTAAAATGCAGCTTATGGTTACAAGTGTAGATGATAATATAAAGTACCTGAAGAACTATGGAGCCAAACACCATATCGAAATGAGCACAGAGATCATGTATTACACCCAAGGTCTCGAGTTTAGGCGCAGAGAGGACGGTTATTTGCAATGGTGAATAACTAGAATCAAGGATCAACCTTTGAAATGAAGGGGCATCTTAGATGATGAGCTGCCTTCTGTCAAAAGAAATTCCAATTCTTACAAGGTTAGGCGACTTTATTTGTAGACAACCGATTCTAACTGTGAAAACAAGCACCAAGCACTCCAGCGCAGGGCAACTGGAGTGGATGATGCTTTTTAATGAGGCCTCGGATATACGAACCTGCACAACTGAAAGTTTCTTGAGAAATGGGAGTCGAAGGTTTAGTACCATATTGTCTGGTAGGTAGCACTGCGCAAAGGTGGCGGTGTGGAGAGAGGACGAAAACCCCGAGATGGACATCGGTGCTGAGGGCACAAGTTCATGCTGTTCGGTATGTGGTATGTGATTTCTAGGGGAATAGTAGAACTCAAGCAGCTTTAGTTCTATGAATTCAGGGGATTCCAGCCAGGCGTCCACCGTGCAGGGCATGGTATGCTTGCTCAGGTAGCATGACGGGATGCAAAGGCTTTGAACGGAGCCCTGGTGGGAGGAGATGATGGCTCTGGGGATTTCAAAATCATTGAAGAGAGATAGCTGACAACAGTCGAGATTAAGGGGAACGGCGCACCATAGAGGGCGCCACCGAATTGAGAGGACTTGGGTGCGGCAGCAATCCTTGGTGGGGAGAAACGAGATGATCTCCCCAAGGATGGCGTCCGGGAGATCGTTGATGCGGTCCACCCGAGATTCTACGGGTTCCTAGGATCCGGTGGGGGCGGGGTCGCCGCTTCTCCCCGTGCTGCCGGGTGCGGGATCTACAACAGGCGTCGCCGCTAGCGGGAGCCTCATCTTCTTGGCGCTGGGGTCAGCCGACTCCATTTTCCTCGAGGGCGTCGCGTCGTGCTCACAGATTTGAGCAGAGTAATGAATGACGAGCCTAGTTATAGTGTGAGCGAAGAAGAAGGGGAACTGGGGGTTTTCTGTAGGAGTGAGGAAGAAGGGGAGCTGGGGTTTTCTATAGGAGTGAGGTGAGGAATTTGGGGGTACGAGTGGAGCGAGCTGACGTGAGGTGGGTGGGAGCGAGGAGGAAGAAGAGCACCCAGGTTTTTGAATTGATTTTACTATTTACTAGTGTGGATGGGCTGTTTTGTCTTGGGACCCGAGAAACAATTACTACTAGTATAGTGGAGACACTCTACAGCTACCCAGAAAAATAATTACTACTAGTACAGTGGAGACACTCTACCGCTTCTGGCTCCTCCTAGGACATTGAAACGTCTCCCTCTACTGAATGTCGTTATACTTTTGTTCACCGACATGCGGGCCATGCAGCGCGCGAGCCCAAATGCCATCCACCAAATTAGAAGGCAGTATGCAGGCGGAGAGTCACCCCGGTCATAGCGCGGCAGTAACGAGCCGTCGTATCACAAAACCCCACCTCCCCACAGTCTAAGTTTGACGGACGAAGCAACCATCATTTCACTCTTCGTTGAATCCCCTTCTCCCTCACCATCTTCAAGAAAGGCAACACTTGCATCTGCCACTGTTCTTCTCTCTGAACGATGGGAAGGTAAGTGGATCCGTGATGTTGGTATATTTTCGTTCAGAGAAAAAAAAGAACTTTTGCAAAGTAGTAACCGATACTCACTCTCTTTTTTGTTTCATTGTCATTGTGATTGTGTTTTCCTTTCAGTGGACTCCTAGTATTCGTCAGTTTCATGATGGACCAAGGAGAACAAGGCAAAGATCTACCAATATTGGAGCAGACGTAGGAGGCTGATCCCCATGAGACAGAGAGCTCCAAGAAGATGGAGGCAACCACCGAGGCGACCCCAGATACTGAGATGGTCAACGCCCCGTTTGAGGTTACAGCCACCGTGGCACTGCAGGAGCAGTTTTCCCCCTTCGAGGATGTGCCCCCCCCCCCCCCCCCCGCTGAGCTGCCCAAGGTGATTTCCTTCTTTGCCGATCTCGATTGTGGTTTTTCATCTAAGTATGTGGTGATTTTTTTAGAAAAGGAAGTATGTGGTGATTAATAATGCAAAATTTTATTAGCTTCGATGCCATGGTATATGTAGTGGTTTAAATAACTTGTGTTTCTTATACTGAAAAGTAATTCAGAATTTGTTTCTGTTTCAATTAGAGCCCTGATGCAGACAAGGATTGTGTGGTTGTACATGTCACTCGCTATGAGGCGGACGACCTGAATATACGCACTGGGAAAACAGAGTTCTTAGGCTGTTGGATCCTGGAAGCCATTTGCGGTTATACCAATGAAGAGTTGTATTCCAGCCTTACTGTTGTCAGGCGTGTTGTCCAGAGTGTACTGAAGCACAAGAAGTTCAAAGCTACTCCTTCATTTGTGAGGAATACTGTTCTTGTCAAGCTTACGCAGGAAGATGAAGTGGCATGCCTCGACAAACAAGTTTATCAGTGGCAAGGACACAACGTTGTCTTCATGAAGGTTCACAGGATTGAGCTGCTGCGGGACGTCCTCGATAATGTTCATGGCAAGGTCCGTCTTGTGTCCAGCCCAAATTAGATCGAGGCATGAAATAGTTGCCCTAGCTAGTGTTTAATAGTAGTTTGGATTGTGTCTAATTATCCGAACCTTGCCTGTTATCGACCCCTCTGGGGCTAGTACTCTGTTTGAATCCGTCTATGGGAACTGCTGCTACTTTTGTGTGCCCATGAATCATGTGAGAACCATCGTAATTGTTGCCGAAATAGATGCGTCCTCACTAGTTTTTTCATGAATATGGCATGGTAAGACATAAGTTGTCACGGTTTATCATACAAAGTGTGTGTTTTGATGAAATAGAGCACTCGTTCGAGAACTGTGCTCCGACGTATACATAAGTACTTGTAAACACTGTTGGTGCTACCCCACTTGTAAGCAATTGTGCAAAGCATGTCACATTGGCTCAGCTCGCTTCAACACTAGGCTATCGACCAGCTAACAATCAACAATCTGCTGTCTGACATATAAGCAACTATGTATCTTGTTACAGTGGTTCATGCAGTTAATTGAGGCCACAATGTAATAAATTCCAAACGTTCACACGCTAGTCCAGCGCTCATGTGGAACACTCACATTAAACTCGTCTTCATAAAAAACTTGAAAAGCATAAGTTAAGCAATTTTGTACATCTCAATGATTCATAAAACATAACAAACATATACTAGTTCACAGCAAAAGACAAAGTTGTGAGAAGGTTTACAAATCAGGAAAAAACAAGCAAGGCTTCTCTCTGAGCAAAGGGCCTCCCGGCAGGCTTAAATTTCCTGGAGTTCACTCTGGTTTTTTCTTGTTGCCACCATTCAGGGTTAGGTTCTCTCATTCCAGAATAACCAATTATAATTGTGGTCTCCACTGGAATGCTGAACTGAACCATGCAGTGTACTGACCAGCTGAAATGCTTGTGCATTCCACTAAATTTAAGCACTGCTATTTGCAGAAATAAGCAGACCACAATGCCTCTTATCCGCGCACCTGTCCAAAAAACCGCCGTGTAGCCGTGCCAGCTAGTCCTCGGTCCATGGATGAACTGGTAGAAAGTGCATTCCGGACTAGGATGCAGTTGTTTTCGCTCGTCCCTGCACTGCAATCAGGAAGTAAAATGTACGAATCAGCTTCTTTTAGATTGTGTTGGTCATTCTACCTTAGTTACTACCAATGTAGGGATACCTTGAAGACGGGAGGTTAGACGACGACAGCGAGGGATAGCCATCTCATTTTGCGCAGTTGTACTAAAACTGAGGTGTGTGCTTTTGATTGCGCGGATAGAAACAATACGGAGACAGACATCCCGAAACGATATGGAGATAGACATCCCTGTTTGCGCATATAAGAAATACGGTTATTTAAACAGTGATAGATATTACTACTTTCCCCCGTTTCCTCTTAGAACCAAGTCCTAGATTCATGCTACAGCTTTCCCACTTTCTTCCCTGTTTGAACCAACGCTTTGAGTCGACTGTATGAAATAGCTTTACTTCTAAACTACTACTACTATAATGCGGCAGTTTTGAAATTGGATTTACCACTCCATCTTCAGTTCTCCCGCCCAAACAAGCATTGGCTCAAAATCCACCGTTCATTTCCCCTCTCGTGCATATCATTGCCGTCCATCAAACAAAGGATGACATGATCTGACGGCTAAGAGCTGCCGGATTCGCTCCCGCTCCCTTTGCACATGGCCAACTCTGCTCTCCAAGTAAACAAATAAAGAAGTCCCCGTTGAATCTGGATTGCACCTACTGAAGTTGAGAAATGTCTAGAAACTGCTGCCACCTCCTCACATGCAAGTACGACAAGTTGGCAAATAGCTAGCACATCTTGGTTCCCCGTTGTCACCTGGGAAATAAACACTCTACTACTAACTTATTTTTTAGATTACTGTAAAAATGGATTTTTTAGATGCCGCTATACTGCAAAGTTTACACTGTTCACATAACATAACATTGCATGGCTGATGCTAGCTAAAGTTTTATTCTGCTTCATCAAGAAATGTAATATTTTTATTATTCGTAGAAAAAGTGTAATATTTTATTTCAGTCATACATAAGCTATACCTCAAGCTAATACAGGACATGAGTGTCTGTCAGACCTAAATGACTTAGTTAGTTGCACAAAATAGTCCATAAACATGCATGTAAACCATCAAACAACTCTGGAACTATACATCAGTGGAACCCAGGAAACAGCATATAATAAAACTACAACTTTTATCTTGTAATCAAATTCTTACTTGGAACTCAGTTTGATTTGTGCAAGTGATTTGCTTCTTATTTCAGGATAGTCCTTAGATCATGCAAACAAACACACTATGATATCTACTCAAGATACGAGTACCCATTTCTCTCTCTAAAAAGAAGGTATATGAGTATCTATCATACAGAACATACGTGCAAAGCACGTGCCTTAGTAGAAGTCTAGGTGGCTTTGGAACAGCGGACGGAAGTAGAAAAGGATCCACACGAAGGGAGCTGGGGCAGTAGAGCAAGGCAGGTTTCGAAGGAATATATACCTGAGGGTCGTCGGCATGTCGCAAAGACGGCGTCGGGAGGCCGCATCTTGGACACAATATCGCAGGGAGGAAGAAGGGGTCGGAGGCCCTCCCGAGTCGGCGCTCTCTCGGAGAGAACGGCACAACCGCGGATCGGGACGCGCGGGCAGCCATTGGTCTCCTCCCTCGCCGCCGACGACAGCGTGAACGATGCACCTACACCCTTGCCCCGGTCGAGGTTGTCCGGCCGGATTTGTGACCAGCCGTGAGCTGAGAGAGAGTGTGGCCACCTATGTCTTGCTTAGATCTGGAGAGCATGAGAGAGTGAACAAGAGGAACCCTAGTAAAGCAAGCGCTAAGGCTCCTGCTTTTATATATAGTGGAGTGATTTTGTTGTACCAGCTTCAAAAAAATGCGCTCCTACGTGTACCCGCGAGTGGGTGTGAGAGAACTAGTGCGTGCGTGCGTGCACCGCTTCTCTTCGTGAGAGTACAATATACTATGCCCAAAGAACGTTCGCCGCAAGAGTAATAGTACAAGTGTGTGATGCGTGAGCTAAAATAAAATGTGCGCGCCGTCTTTTGTTTTTAAGAAGTTCTGAGGGTAGGGTGTGAAGAGCACATATGTGCGTGACGTCTACCTGCAGATAGACGGTGGGTGCAACGTGCGAGTCTGCGAGAGAACTCGGGAGAGTCGTGAATCGTGAGGGTGCGTGTGCGTGAGAGAGAGGGGGCACGTATCAATGCAATGCATGTGTCCGTAAATCATTATCCGACAAACGTTCGCCACAAGACTTTTCCTGACGAACGCCGTAAGGACCGTTAGATCGGCATCCGACAGTGTCAGTTTTGCCATGTCATTTAACAGAACATCCACTCCTCCTACACACAAATCTTCCACGTGAGTGTTAGCAACTGCCGTATGCTCCCTCCGTTCCGAAATGCAGTGCATATAGCTTTATTGAAAATTTGAACCTCGCAAACTTTTACCGAGTTTTCGTGTACCAAATTGCACATGTAGAATGTCATGTATATATCATTTCATTCACCTTCGAGAGGTAACTATAAAGTTGGGTGAGGAGTCTACAAAGAAAGACCATCGTATCACCCACAGCAATTTCAAGCATCCTTTAGTGTCGAGGAATATCATAGGAACTCTATATGATATTATTTTTATAGGATTTTTTCCTTTAGAACCAATTGGTTCATAGGAATAGATTCATATACTCCACATTTCAAAGGAAATAAACATGATATCATTTCTATAGCTTTAGAGCCACTTGGTTCATATGAATGGATTCCTATACTCCCTTAATTTCAAAGGAAAATAAACATTAGCGTATATTCAATAGAAAAGTTCCTATGATATCAACCAAATTACATCTCTTTTCTAATCCCTCCTCATAGGAATTGAGAAACATGTCATCTCTAGATTCAATAGAAAAGTTCCTATGATGTGAACCAAATGGCATCTCTTTCCCAATCCCTACTCATAGGAATTGAGATGCTCCATGTCATCTCTTTCCCTACAACTTCCATGTATACATCTTCTATTCCTAAATAGATAGTACAATCCACTAGTAGCCTTTTTCCAAAACAAGCAACTATGGCACAAGAACTATATAGTGTGCCAATAACTTTGAAAGATGGTCGCTGGATGAATCTAACCCGACAGTGCAGAGATAGGCAAATCCGAGCACTACTGGCCGTTGGATATCATCAACATTCCACCAGATCTGCCACATGTACAATTTAGAAGACTCCATGGTTGAACTTAAGCATAATGCACAAACCTCAAAACAGAAGCACTTCTCCTTTGTTCTAGAATCTTCAATAATTGATTATTTTTTCTAAATGAATTGCCATTATTTTTTTTTACTTTATGATTTACTCCCTCCCTTCTAAAATAGATGACCCAACTTTGCACTAACTTTGTACAAAGTTAGTGCAAAGTTGGGTCATCTATTTTGGAACGGAGGGAGTACAATGCACAACCCCATGAATCTTAACATTTTCATAAAACTTACTGATTTTGAATGAGATGAACTATAAGAACTAAACGAACATCTACATCATGCATATATGACTCAAAGATTTACATGCTATAGTGTGTATTTATTCATAATTTGGTTTCAAAATCTCATGAGTTCAGTACATGTGTACCTTACTAGTTTTGAGTAGAGTAGCAAATTTCACACGGCCCTGGGTATATCAAAATGCAGGGCACATGCATCATTGCCTTTCGGTCGAACCTACGTCCACAATTTTTTGAACATACTATATTTCACTGGTCCCCGAACCCAAAATGCTGTCTCGTTCCCGTAAAACCAAGCGGCCCACACATGTTTAAGGCGTCGGCTCAAACCCGTTTACTACGACGTGGCCTCGCACGCCGTAGTACTCCTACAAACCCTACCGCCGCACTCATCATCGGTTTTCTTCAAGAGGACAAGGGAGAAGCTGATTTGTAGTGGAGGCGCTTTCAAAAAAAAGGATCTGTAGTGGAGACCCCTACCCTAGGGTGCCCTAGGTAGCTGCTACACGCATCATTGTTTTCTCTTTTCTTTATGCTCTTGCGCCCTAGAGTGAAATGATGGTTGCTTCATCCGTCCAGCTTAATGCGGGAAAGGTGGGGCTTTGTGATTTGACCCCTCGTCGCTCATTTTCTACTACTGCAGCGCTACGACCGGGGTGCCTCCAATTCCAACCGCTGCTCCGAACTGTAATTTGGTGCATCGCATGTGGAACAAGACGGTGGATGAGCCACATGTCGGCCAAAGGGGTCCTGCTAAGTGTGTCGCCATTTCGTGTGCGGACTGACCCTGCTTGAGTTGCTACGCCAACACGACAGGAGCAGCCTACCACTTGGTTTTGCTCCTTGGTGAATCCCGACTATATTGATCTAAAAAGATATGTGCTGAACTACCCTCTCCGTCTCGGTTTTTTATTTTTAGGCGTCTCGGTTTATAGGGCCTGCACGTAGTTCTAGGTCATCCATTTGACTAACTAAATATGAGTTACTATGTCACAAAAAGTATATCATTGGATTCTTAAGCGGATGTAGTTGTATTTAAAAGTTGAGGGCGGGGCTTTTCCTGCGCGGTAGGCGGCGGGGCAGTTCCGCCTAGTCGGTTCGACAGAGACGCGAGAAGACGAGGGAGTGGCCTGGTGCAAACGTAGGGCTATGTGATTTGACAGCGAGTTACTGTTGGATAGGTGGGGCCCCGTGATTTGACTTGCCATTATCATTTTAACTGCGGCGCTATGACCGGCTTGAGTCTCCCAGATTCCTGACCACCTCCATACAAGTGCCTCTCCCAATGCTCCACCATGTAGTAGAGGCTGGCTCTTGCATGAGAGCCCACTTCTCCACTTTTTCCTTGCCTCTCTTTCCTCCACATATGCAAAAATGCCATGTAAAGCGCACTATTGTACTTACTTTTACTTGCTCCTACAGGTGCTTAAGCTTGCCACATAGGCATAAAGTCTGATGTGGCAAGTTAATCAAGAAGAGAGAGACTAGTTTGGTGACCCAAGGAAGAAACTGTGCTAAGCGCGTTTACCTAGGTGAAAAGACAATTTTGAGTCTATAGCTAATTAAATGAAGCAAGCTTAGCAACACCATTTCATTGGAAGAGGACACTCCTTGGGAAATGCAATAAATACACGTGCTTAGCACCATTTCTTCCTTGAGTACAAAGAAAGAGATAGAGAGGAGTAAAAAATACACTTATAGCCAACCTTGTTGTAGTATGAGTGACTAAGTGATGACTATGTATGACATGCCAACATCAAATAGCCTAATGCACCATGTTAAATCTCCAATGGCGCGACTGCGCGAGCAACGCGACGGTCGTGGTAGGCGCAACCATGATACTGGCTGCTGGCAGCCCTTGGATCTGAGATCAAACGGTCGCATGCTAAGTTGCTGAAAATTTGCAGAATAACCCTCCAGGATAGGATATTCACCCATAGGTCTAGAATCACGCCATGCAACTATTCGATCTCAGATCCAAGGGCTCTCGGAAGCCTGTATCATGGGAGAATGGAAAGCCACTACCCTACCGTTCGCACGCTGGCAGTTCGCTCCTACTCGTGCCTGCACGTCCTTCAATACTACGACGGTTCGCTCCTAGTCATCCCGTCCATTCACATTACGGCAGTTCCACTAATCCTAACCCTCCTCCAAAATCCATGGCGTCCCAAATCTCCATGATCAGTGGTGAGTACAAGGTTAGAACCATCACCGGCGATGAGTTCGACGTCATCTACACCCGTTCTTCCGTGACGGTGAAAGGATGCCTTTCTCGCTTCAGACGCATGTTCGAAAACTCAGATGTGAGTGGGTCGCTGGGCTAGATGTTGAGTACACCATAGTCCTGGGACGAGATAAGGATCTAAAGGACGAAGAGAGGAAGAAGTCCACTGTGATCCAGGTTTGCGTACATAACATTTGCTTGGTCTACCACATATGCCATGCCGACGTTGAGTGCGAGGATTTTAAGAACTTCCTCAAGGACAAAACAGTGAAATTCGTTACTGTAGACTTTACGAACGACGAAGAAGTCCTGGGTCGGATAGGCCTCGTTGTAGGCAACCCCTTCGATCTCCAGAAGAATTGGCTGGTGCCCTCTCATCAGCCTTTAATGTTGACCGTGGCAGGAGCCATGGTTCATCCTTCGTACGGTAAACTAGAGAAACCTCCATACACGTTTCATCTTCATGCATGGCAGCGGAATGTACTAGATATAGACCACATCCACTACGCTGCAATGGATGGCTACCTTTGTTTCAATATCTACAAGGGTTGGATGAAGAGTAACAACCAAGTGTGCGGTTCAAGCAAAGAAGTATCGGCCAAGAGGAATAGGGACAAGGGCGAAGTCGAGGACGTGGATGAGGACTCCGAGTAAGGTGGCAGTGTCGTTGCTCATGGTGGTTCTAAACTTCTAATGCAGTGTCTACCCGATTAGTTGCATAGTTTGATTTCAGGTGTGCTTAGTTTAATTTGAGGGGTGTGTTGTGTTGAGCCCCCAACAGAACTATGTTATGTTTCTTCTCGTTACTTTAACTCTTCAATATGTACATACTACTAGTATTACTTTAATAGAATTTAGCACCCCAATTAAGCACGTACTAGCTTTTTTAATAGTACTATATGCATAATTTGGCAACGAGCGCTCTCTATATGTACCACCTTTTTTTAATTTCAATTTTTTCTCCATGGCGCAATCCATCGATAGTACTACCGTACAAAATTATACATTTTTTAAAAGGCTAGAGTACTGTTCATCACATATATAGCCAGTTAAATTCTCAACCTAGAACGACGTGCATGCCATGTAGTAAATCGACATGGAGGAAGTATAGTAAAAATGAGGTGATTTTACCGAGCGATCGGCGGGGGAGCATGGCCTGTCATGCGGTCCCGCGTGTCATGATGTACCAAGGCGATGCGCATGTCCGTCTTGAGGCAGAAGCAATACTAGTACGTGGTTTGAGATGATGGCGAACCAAAGTGTGAAATAATGGTTGCTTCGTCCGTCTGGGAAAGTGCGGCATTGTGATTTGACGTCTCATTGCTCATTACTACTACTGGGCCGGTACGAGTGGGGGCATCCCCCTACTGTTCTGCACTGTTATTTGGTGCTTGACACATCAACCCGGTTTCTATATGTCCCACATGTCGGCGACAGGAAGTATAGAATTCATGAAAGGGAGCATCGACGGAGGAGTATACTACATAATTCATGAAAGGGAGCGACTTAGTTTTGGAAAAATCTGTTTTTACGGAGTACGTACCCACTAGGGTTTATAGGGTCATCTAAAAAACATTCATTTTTCCGTTTGATAAGTCTCAATTCTACTATACTAGTAGTAGTACCATTACATGTTGGATTTCGAGGTGCGTTAGATCACCCGACGCAAGCAGTGTCAAGAGGAAACTAACCAATGCATGTACAAGTTCATGGAAATTTAGTGGTCATTCATGCATTTGTTCTAATTAATGCCTCGGTAAACATAACTTCTTGAGAAAAACGAGCATACTAATTACTTGTGCAAACTATGAAATTAATTCGACCACTCACCGTCTACCTAGGTTGGAGAGATTTTGAAATTGAGCCATAAACTGGAAAGGAGGGAGTAGTAACTTTTGTCTCGATTACTATTTGTGGCCTTGTATAGATGCAAAATGTATTTTTTATAGTGGCCTTGTATAAGTAAATGGAGGGAGTACTAACCAAAGTATGTAGTAGGGATGAGGAGTAAACGGAGTAGTAAAATTTTCTCCTCATGCTGCGAGCCACCGCGTGCGTGGGTGAGGGAGCGGGCGTAAGGCGTAGTAAGCAAGCTTCACCTCATCCTGCGAGCCACCGCGCCCGTGGGCGGGGGAGACGGCGTACTAAGCAAGCTTCTCCTCATTCTGTGAGTTGACGGGACACATCAAAAGTACTCCGGTGTATAGAGCCTTGCCTCTAAGGTAGGCCCCACATGGTTTGCCTCTTTTTTTGATTTAACATAACGCGTCAAGTCGCAATTTGTTTGTTCACCCGTGGTAGACGATCCTCCCTCCACCAAGTGGACAACCAGTACACGTGCCAAATTACCACGTGGGCTGCCTTTTTCGTACAGAAATGAGCTCCACCGTGTACCGGCGCGGGTGTGGTTGGGAAAGAGACGGGAGTACGTGCGCCGTGCGTGCACCTCTTCTCTCCGTGCACGTCCCCCACCTACGTGGGTGTGTGTGAGAGAGATACAAACCTAGACATAATGCACCGTCCATCCCCATGCCTCCGCCCAGTCCGACCACCAGTCACCACCACGCCCCACTCCTCCTTACCTTATCTCTCATCTTTCTCCCTCCATTTTTATATACAAGGGGCCACAATCAAAATTATAATTTGTAGATATACAAGGCCACTAACACTAATCGATGGAATATTAATGGTGTTTGCCTCATGGTACTAGCAAAGGAGGACATTAATTATCCCTTGCATGCATGCGGGGGTTTGTAAAAAATGCACCTTGATGTTCCGTGCAATGCACGGGCATCTTGCTAGTCCATGAAAACAACACATGGCAAAATTCCACGGTGAATGAGGGATTCGAATCTATTGGGAGGGGCTGTTTGGATCTTGCCTTTGTCCACCGGTGCCTTTGCCACCGATGAACAAGGAATGGCTCGGGTGCTCATGCTGTCATGCATCCTCCAGCGCGCACGTTGGAGACGAGCTCGCACGAGCTGTGTTTTTTTGTCCCACAACGCCGCCCGAGCCGCCCGCAGACCGACTGGCGACCCGCAAATTACGCCATCCAACCATAGCCGCACACATTATGACAGCAACTCAACCAACCGGACGAAATTCATGCAAACACGTAGACAAACTGATATTTCATATAAACAACGACGGAAATCATATAAAATACCAGATTTTCATACAAACATCACGGATTTCATTACATTCAAATGAACTATGCGGTGCTAGTTCTGGACAGCACAGGTATATAATACCTGGCCTAAATGGTCGCCCGCCGATCGATTTGTGTTCCTCATGTCCGGCAGCACGATCACCGGACTGCCGGGAGCCCCAGAGGTATATGCTTCAGCGCAAAGGACGCTCGCTTCCCCACTGCCCAACTAATATCATTGGCTGGTGCCGAAGATGATGGTGGCCGGCACCGGTTCGAGTTCATCACCGGCCACTACTTCGCCATGGCCGGCATCGGCTCGAGTTCATCCTAACATTCCCCTCTTCCGTGGAGCCCATATGGGGTCGACGAAGGTCCTCGCAAAATAAGGATCTGGCAAGACACCTGTTGTGTACGCCGGCGTCGCCTCTGCAGTGGCCTTCATGGGACCCAAGCGGCGGCGGCCTCCCGTGTTCTACTTCTCCTCGATGATGGCGGCAGACGCGGAGGCGCTGGCCACCGACTCGTCGCTCTCCGCGCCCCCGGTTTCTGTCGCTGCTTGCATGGCGCGGCCGCCGGCATGGGAGTCTCGGCCACGGAAACGGGAGATGCGGTACGAAGCGGCGGCATGGACGGCAGCAACGACGCCCGTGCGCCGCTCCTCGTTGAGCTAGCCTGGAGCACCGAGTTGTTGAACCGCGCGCCGGCTTGGGGCGGCAACTGGCTCCTTCGGGCGAGGGGAGGGAGGTGCATCAACGAGCTGCATAGCTCGTATCCGACGGGCTACCCAGCCGGCTTGGATGCGGAATAACTACTCTTCGTAAGCCATTGTAAGAGTGGACAAAATGGTGGAGGAGATAGGGGAGCAGAGGAGGTGTGCGATTCTTGGCCGGCCTTTGGCCTCGTTTAAATAGGAGATTAAATAGATGGCGGACGGGAGCAGCTCGGCCGGCGTTGCGTTTAACGCCGGCCCGGTCATGAACGGACGTGTGTCCAGAGTGGGTTTCTCGGCTTCCACACGGGCGGGTTTCATGGAGGCATTTCAATGCCGCACGGAGGCGTGTTCAGCCGGGCGTGCCGCAGTGGCGCCCTCGACTCTGACCTAGGACACCGCGCCGTTCTTCCACTGACATGTGGGCTCTTTGGGTGCATGCCATGCATGTCAGTGACCCAACGCAGGCAGCGCATAGCAGAGGAACCTTTGGTGGGCCAGGGCGGTCAGAAGCGGGCTTTTCATAAACCGATGATTGTTCATTGAGTGTGACGTCATCTTTTTCATGTAGATAAGCCTACTATGTTGATAGCCCATTCGATACATTGTGATTCATAAAGACCGCTGCAAACATCAATGTTCTCCTTATCACAGATAAGATTGATTAATACCCGTAACAATCCATGTCCTTAACAAAGGGTGCATGCACGTATAGGTTGAACATGTGTCTTGCGTCGTGTGCTGTGTGCATGCAGGCGTTTGAGTGTTGCGTGCGTGCAAGGGTACATTTCAGTGTTGCATGCATGAGTGCGTACGTGCGTGTGTTCGTGAGTGCAGGTGTACGTGTCAGTGTTGCACGCCAGCATGCGTGCGTGTGTACGTGTCAGTGTTGCACGCCTACATGCGTGCATGTCTTGCGTGCGTGCATGTGTACGTGCGGGGTGAGGCTACACGTCAGTCGACTGACTTTTTCATCTCTGGTCATTAGATTTTCCAGCTGTTGGATACAAAATCAAGGGCCTCCAGTTTATCATCAAACTCCACCCCCCTGAGCCGCCAGCCACCACCGGCCGAACCGCCAGCCCCCGCCGCCCGCGGCCGGCCCGCCCTCCCTGAAACCACTCCCCACCGCCGGTCCGCCGCCGCACCGGCCATCCCTGTAGCCCCCCCCCCCCCCCCCCCCCGCCGAGCTTTTTCTCCGGGGATCCCCACTCCACCGCCCAATGAACAACCCCTAACCGCCGGTCACTGCCAACCAGAGGTCTCACGACTTCGAATACCCACCGACCACTAATTTATTACCATTTTTGTCCTTCATATATGTGCTAACGGGTGGGCCCTATGGTAATGTGCGCTGCTGAATGTGAACCGTTTGACTGGTCAATTGATCGTGTTATCAACAAATTACGGAGCTGTATGGTGAGCCAGGGACCGTATGATCACCCTAAAATGTACTCCTATTTTATTTACACAGTACAGACTCAAACTACCATTTCTTTCTTTCATATACGGGCTGACGGGTGGGGCCCATGGTTACGCGCCCCGATGGTGCAACACTTGTTGCGCCGCGTGGAACGTTTGACTGGTCAATTGATTGTGTCATCAAAAAAATACGGAGTTGTACGGGTGAGCCAGTGACCGTATAATCATGATATGTATTTGTTTAACACGGTACAGACGCAAGGGCTCATATATACGCGCAAGCACTCACCGCTATAAGCGCACACACGTGAACCCTACCCCTATGAGCACCTTCGAGAGAGTGGGCCAGCATATATGATCTTGAGATTTTACGATGTCACCATAGGTGCCTCGTAGTCGAGTGGAACGTCTCCTCCCACTGAACGTACGTCGCCAGAAAATACTGAAATTAACACAAGATAAATGCGAGCACCGGGACTTTAACCTTGGTGGGCTCGAGAAACCACTGTCCTCTAACCATCCAACCACATGTTGGTTAGCACGACAAAATGTATGTGGTGACCGTGATGAGCTTATTCTGAAGTCCAGTGACCATATCGTGCTTTCGCTTCAAATACAATGACCATAAGTGTCGTCAACAAAATACGGAGCACGCATCAAATGCAAAGTCCGTCAGTGTCATCAAAAAAATATGGAGACATATCATGAGCTAGATACTGTTGTACTATTGTATATGCTTATTTTCTTAGTGGCGGATTGCGTGTGTGGTGTGGTGGGCACATCATTTCTAGTTGTGGTGGGTCAACATGAAGACTCATGGGTCGGTTCCATCCTGCGCCACATATAGGTTAGACCGAGACGTGTTATATGAAGACCCATGTGGAGGACTCGGCGTACAACACGAAGCTACCAGAGTCGCGGAGGACTCTATCCCCACTGGTGATAAGCCAACTATATATGATTTGTAACCCTAGGCCCTTAGTGTGTTATACAAGCTTGGGGGCTAGTTCATCGATAGTATACACACACGCACAATACCTGGTATTCACATGTACTTTGTACACACCCCTATCACTAATATACAGTACCAGGAGTAGGCTCTTTCTTCAACTTCAATTGAATTCTAGCATGTGCATGTGTTTATTTCATATTATCGATCCATAGAGTGAGAGCGGTTTGAAATACAGGTAATGGATGCTTTTGCAATTCATATATAAACATTAATTAGTGCACTCCATGTTGTTAGTGTGAAGCACTTTATACATTTGTCACTTGCATGGATAGATTCCAAATTGCTAGCTATGAAATAGAATACATGTTGAATTCAACATAAAGGGGGTTTCGAAGATTCGAATTCATAGGAAGTGCATTCATCTATTTGAACCCGAGATAATGGCATTTGTAAATCAGATGTAAAAGGGGGCATCAATCTTTGTTGTGAGTTTGAACATGCTATATATATATATATTCATACGCATATCTAACTTTTTTTGCAACCAAGGAGATTATATCTGGAACCATGCATGAACTGAGGTAAGTTGCATATTTTTTAATATATACTCGTGTACAATGTATGTTCAAATGTACCCCCTCCATTCCAAAATAATCGTAGCTTTAGGATTTTCAAGAGTAAAGATTTGTGAAGTTTGACAAATCCTGAAAGTTCAATTCAAGAGAACCGAAAAAGTTAATGCTTCTGCTCCCAAATATTGAACGAAGCGCCAAATAGGCGTCTGGTCACCCGAAACCGCGGGAGACTAATGTTTTGGTGGTAGGAAATTACTGTCCTGACTGTGGCCTGTGTAGCCTATCGACCCGATGTCCAAAGGTATAAACCGGGGTAGGTTTGTAACTTCACCAAGACGCCAGAGAAGCATTCATACGCCGTGGGCGCCTACCCGTGCGCTCGGCCGAAATCTATCCCGCCCACATTTGGGACACTTGACATGACTATCCTACCCCCAACGCGCAATATGTCCGAAATGTTAGATGGGGGAAAGTTTGTAACTTTCCCCAAATTTCAAACAAGCACGTCTCAAACCGAAACATTGTTCCCCTTAGTTCCCCGCCTCCCTCCATTTCCCCATTCATACTCCGCGGGCGCAAAAACGCCCTCTCCACCAGCCGCGAAACCCCAGCCTCCTCCGTCCTCCACACCATAGCGGCCAATCCACCGCCTCCATCCTCCATCACGCCGAAGCCGGTACCCCGACGTCGTCGTCCAACGCAACCGCAACCACAACGCCCTCAAGGATTTAGCAGCTGAAGCTGAGGCAGAGCTGACTCCACGACGCCAACATGCGCCGTACCAGAACCACTCCGACCACGCCGTCCTGTGCCTCACTATTGCGGCTCCACTGTCGCAACCGTCCACCGCACCGGAGCTGTTCCCGCTACGCCGTCGTTCGCCGCCTCGGATCTGCTTCCTCGCCGCCGATAGACGGCCACCGCACCACACTCAACAACTTGGCCATGGGTTCGTCCAAGGCTGCACCGTCCTCCACAACTTCTGCTTTCCGGCGAACAACAAGAAGATCGTCGAAAAAACAAAAGGAGGACACAGCACTGCCAGCAGAAAGAGGTACTCCTCTTCCCTTATTAGTGCAAATCTTACGTCTCCGCTCACACCGTATTCATCCCACGAAAGAAACTAGTTGAGTGCTTCTAACTGCATCTTCTTTGTGATACTAAATGCACAAGGTTTCCTCCCTTTTACTATTTCACCTTTGCTAGAGGTCAGTAGCCCGCCTGGATTTCAATTCAGGGTCAGTCAAACCGCAATTAAAAGAAGCAGCCCCCGCTTAGGCGCGCGGAGCACCTAGTCCGCCTGTTCCCCGGGGAAGCGGCGCATCAGTGTCTATCATAGGGGTGTGGAGCGCAGGAGCTTCTTGCACCCGATCTGGAGGTCGGCGGGGCTTGAATGGATGGCCGGGGGCGGTGTGGTGAGGTCGAGGGGAGGGCGCAGGCAGGGGAGGAATACTGGGTCGGTGGTCGCTGGCGTTTCGAGGAAGATCATCAACACTGACTCACTAGAGGTAGATGAAGGCGATCTGCCCGTTCTTTGTACATCGGACGGTGCAGAAAAAATGGACTGACCTATTTTCTTTCAGTCGACTGTTATTTTCATAGAATCCTATAGTAATTTAGTGTGGCATGCATGTTGTAGAGCTATCATATGTCTCCCGTCATTTATTTCTCACCGACCTGCTATCTGCTACCTTTACACTGTACTAATTGTGCACACACTTCACCCATACTCACACTATTGTTTTTTATGCATGGGTATTTCAAACTCTGACGCGGTGTTGATTAATGCAGAAAAGAAAAGACAGAAGTCACTCCAGTATAATTCGAAGATAAGCACTAAGCGTTCCAGCACTCTAACGGGTGCAGTGTCAGCAGTTGGAGACAGTAAACGTAGCTCTATAGTTGATGATCTCAATTGCCACACACAACCATCCCATGTGCTTGCTTTAACTTCGCGCTGTCAAATGTGGTTGCATGTTGCATATGGTGTCTAGCTTGTATTGCTTCCAATCTAGTTAAATTGCATCTGCTTACTTTACACATTATACCTTTGATAATGACATGCCTTCCTGTTTTTGATACATACTACATATGTCTATTAACCATGTTCGTACATCAAACTAATGCTCTTTTGTATCCCTTGTCAATCACTTATGATGAGACAGTCACCCGGGTGGGTTTCTGTGAGACGCCATACTCGTTTAAAGAGTGCAGTGTCATCCTCCCCACATGATTCTCAAGAAACAGCAAGGCTAAATGAAGATAGTCAACGTAGCTCTCTAGTTGATCACCGCAATTCCCCCACACCACCATCGTAGGTGCTTGCTCTTACTTGGCAGTGTGATATGTAGTGTTCGTCTTACATGAAAGTAGTGTTCGTTAGTATCATGCATCAATGAGTTCTGAAGAGCAAATTTTATTCCTTTTTCTTGTGGGTTTGACTTGACAAGGCAAAATCAAGAAAGAGGAAGGAAAAGAGTAAGGAAGGCGATGATGGTGGTCCTCTGCAGCAACGTAAACGGAGCATCTGTACCGATTCTCCTTGTACTGATAGTGCATTACAAGGTCCAAGTCTCTGCTCCCCTACTCCACCATCCAAGGTGCTTGCTCTAACTTGGCATTGTGATATCTGGTTGCATGTTGCATATGGTGTCTAGCTCGTATTGCTCCTAATTAGTGTACACTGCATCTGCTTAGCTTACACATGATACATGTGAATATGGCACGCTTTCCTGTGTTTGGTACATACTATATCTTATGACAAGGCACCTTTAAGTCGCCACTGTGATATTGGTTGTGTCTTGCATATGATTTCTAGCATGTACTACTTCTAATTTGTTGAAACGCCATACAGTTTGAACTTGGCAGAGTGATATTGGTTGCATCTTTCATATGGTGTCTAGCTTGTAGTGCTTCTAATTTGTTGAAATGCCTTCTGCTTACTTACCACATCATAGGTGTGAATATGTCACGTCATCCTGTTTTTCATACATATTCCATCCTCGCATCATGTGTTTCCCTTTCATCCGAGTAGTGTTCGTCAGTATCATGCATGAATGAGTTCTGAAGAGCGAATTTTATTCCTTTTTCTTATCGGTTTGACTTCACAATGCAAAATCATTACAACTGAAGGAAATTAGTCTGGTAGTGGATGATGGTGGTCCTTTGGAGCAACTCAAATAGGGGGTCTCTACATATTCTACTCCACCATCCTCCCAACAAGATTCTCAAGACAACACAAGGCTGGACAGTCAACGTAGCTGTGTAGATGATGAGCACATCTCCCCTACTCCACCATCACAGGTGCTTGCTCTAACTTGACACTATTATATGTGGTTGCATGTTGCGTATGATGTCTAGCTTGTATTGCTTCTAACTTGAATTGCATCTGCTTACTTTACACATAATGCCTGTGAATATGACACGTGTTCCTGTTTCTAGAACATACGTGTACATGATGAGCACATCTCCCCTACTCCACCATCACAGGTGCTTGCTCTTACTTGGAACTGTTATACGTGGTTGCATTTTCCATATGATGTCTAGTTTGTATTGCTTCTGATTATGTTGAATTGCATCTACGTAGCTTACAACTTATACCTGCAACGATCACTTACCCATAAGACACATTTAACTTGGGACTGTGATGTAGGTTGCATCTTGCATTGTCTTCTAGCTTGTACTGCTTCTACTTTCTTGAAATGGCACTTACGACGAGACACTTTTTACCTGATAGAGTGATATTGGTTGCATGTTCATATGGTGCCTAGCTTTCATTTCTTCTAATTTTGTTGAAATGCCTTCCGCTTACTGTTTTTTCATACATATTCCATCCTCCTATCGTACGTGTGAATATGAAACGCTGTCTTTTTTTGTATATATTCCATCCTCCTATCCTGCGCTTGCCTTACATCAAAGTAGTGTTTGTCTGTATCATGCATCAACCAGTTATGCAGAGCTAATTTTATTCATCTTCTTGTGGTTTTGACTTCATAAGGCAATATCAGAAAATAGGAAGGAAAAGAGTAAGTTAGGGGATGTTGGTGATCCTCCGCACCAACGCAAACAGAGACTCTCTAGATTTGCCACTGCTACTGCTAATGAAGTTGAAGTCCCAAGTCTACATGATGAGTTCATCTCCCGTACTCCACCATCGCAGGTGCTTGCTCTAAGTTGACAGTGTGATAATTGGTTTCATGTTGCATATGTTGTCTAGCATGTATTTCTTCTATTTTGATTAAATTGCACCTGCTGAGTTTATACGTTATACATGTGCATATGACATGGCTTTCTGTGTCTAGAATACACTGCATCTATCTATCATACCATGTTCTTACATCAAAGTACTGCTGTTGTGTATCCCGCATTAGTCACTCATGATTGGACGCTTTTAACATGGCAGTTTGATAGTGGTTGCATCTTGCATTGATTTCTACGTTGTACTGCTTCTAATTTTTTGAATTGCCACTTATGACAAGAGACTTTTAACTTGGTAGAGTAATATTGGCTGCATCTTTCATATGGTGTCTAGCTTGCATTACTTCTATTTTCTTGAAAATCCTTCTGCTTAGTTTGCACATCATAGCTGTGAATATGTCATGCCTTCCTGTTTTTCTTACATATTCCATCCTCATACGGTTGTCTTACATCAAAGTATTGCTTGTCTGTATCATGCATCAATGAGTTTTGAAGAGTGATTTTATTCTTTTGTGTTGTGGGTATAGCTTGACATGGCAAAGTCAAAAAGAGCAAGGAAAATAATATAGTAGGGAGTGATGTTACTCGTCGGGTGAAACGGAAAAGGTTCTGCCGTCGAGATTCTACTGGTACTTATAGTGCAGTAGAAGGTCCAAGTCCACCGGCTAAATCTACAAACACAGTATCACCTGCTCCACCAGCTGCAGCATCTGCTTCAACTGTACCAGTTACTCGTTCGTTTGCTCCGGAACTGGCCAGTTCCCAAGCTGCCTTCACACCTAACACTACTTCCGAAGCACTGCTGACACAACAGAACTTGGCAAGATCAGATGAACCTCATGAGCATCAACACCAAGACGGTACCTGACCGAGTCAAGTTGCAGTTGCATGCTCCTTTATATGTACTCTCACAGTTTGATGTACACTAACACTTTCCATATTCGTTGTTGAACTAGCACCACGGTGCAAGCGGAAACAGACATCAGGGATAATACTTGACAGATTAACAAAATCTAAAGGAGTAAGAATGGAGATCCATTTTGAGGCAGGTTTAAAAAGGCCACGTGATGCTACAGAGTCAGCCAAGTTAGTATCAGAGGCAGCCGTTGCCGTTAGGTGTCATGCACGTATCCTCCCAATGTGGATCCAGTACAGGAATGAGAAAGACAATACCTAGTTTAACACCTTCCTTGACCATTTATCCGTAAGTAATGTTATTCATCGCAATTAGTAATATTGTCTTGCTTTGTCCCATACTTTCTAGCTTCCTCCTAATAAGACTCACATTCTTTTTTCAACAGATGAGGTTCAAGTTGGATCCGAAAGATGATGCAACTAGACAAGCATGCACTCATGTTTTTCAGTCTGCTCTGCGACAGTATCGGTAACACCTTAGAAAATCTCACTTTGAAGGCAAGGCTAACAATGAAATCGCCCAAACATCTCCAGTGGAATATATTACAGATGAATACTGGACAGCCCTCGTTAAACACTGGTCTGATCCAAAGTATCAGGTAGGCTATATGTATTTGATCAGACCACATATTGAACTTGTATTTATGTATGTGCCTTACAAGTGTATCTTCTTCTAGGCTAACTGTTTGAAGAACAAAACCAAACGTTCTAAAGTGAAATTCAAACAGACCACAGGATCTCATAGCTATATTGCACACTGCGAGGCTCTTGTAAATAGCTGCTACTTCCTTCTTTTTTTGTGCCATATTATCATATCTATATTGACTTGTTCCAAATACAGAGGAAATCCCGTGCGGAACAAAAAGAACCTGAACCGAATGCAGTGCAAATCTTCAAGGATTGCCACACCAGCAAGATGAAGGGCATGAGCACACCAGTTCAAGCCGCTGTTGTAAGTCTTTACTCCTCCTGCCTTGAAGTGATTGGTACTGTGATGTGTTCATTTAACTACTTGGTTTGCAGCCAATGTCAGTTACTCTGTTCACTTTTATTCATAGTTGTCTTAACGTATCATTTCACCTTACATGGTTTAAAAGAGATGAAGGATATTGTTTTGGTCTTGATCTGTAATCTAGTTGTTATGTTCACGTGCGCACACAATGATAAAATAGCCTGTTTTTTTATATTTGTTTGCCCATGATATGAATGATGTCATACTCTGTTCATCCTACTTTAAACCATGTCTCTTTATCCTTAGATGTCAACGAATGTGAGGGAATAGACAATATAGTAGGCATGCTACATGGACATATGTTCCGAAAGTAATTTTATTATGTAGTTGGCACTACAATACATGCTAATGTATTACAGTAGTTCACCAAAATAAGTTATGTATAAACGTTTAACCTATTTTGTTTGTTTTTGTCTCATTAGTAACTTATCTAGTACATTACTCTACAAGTTCAAACTTTCAGGAAGCTCTGGAACAAATGATTGAACAGCTACAACCACCTGAAGGTAACGAGGCTACTACAGGCACAATGTCACCTCTTGCTGCAGTGCGTCAGTATCTCTCCACTAACAATGCAAAAAGCACCTTCCTGCGTAATTCTCGGTTGGTTGTCAAGGTAACCTCATCCAAATCGCCTAGTGAACAAAATCTTCCTGCTAGACAGAGTGATATATCTGTGCTCCAGACACAAGTCCAATCCCTAATGGACGTTGTTTCGGAAACAAGAATAGTGGTTGAGAAATGTCGTCAAGATATGAATGGTTTTGAAACCAGACTATCAGACATTCGCTTTGTTGTTAAGAGCAATGGCGGAAAAAGGTGGAGACCGTGCTGCTCCATAAGATTCTACAGCCTGAAACATTAGCACTCAGGTCAAATATTTGTGCTTCTATACATCTGATGGTGCTTTTATCTGGAAGAACTGTAAACTTTATGCCAACAGGCCTTTTGTTGTATGGTTGGAATTTATTTTGTTGTGATACAACATTTATGATGCTGCCTCGGGCTGCAGTAATTACGACGCTATTTTTGTATAGTGTAGGTTTATCTTAGTAATGTATTCGGCCGAAAGCTTCGTAGGAGCCCAACATGCCAACATTCGTCGGGCCCATTCCAATTGGGCTAAAAACGATTACGGGCCGAAATTGGCATGTAGCCCACTAAAAATATCTGGGCCTAAATCAGCATAAGCTTTCATATTTGTCTGGTAGGCATGTGCCCATAGTGGGCCTTTAACAGGCCTAAACATAATTTGGGCCCTCAGTAAATATAGGCCGTTTACAGGTGTAAATATCTCGAGCCCATAAAATACATGGGCCTTTAATAGACAGAAAGTGAGATTGGGCCCTGATTGTGCCAAATAACCCACTGGACTTTAACAAGCCGAAATTCGGACGGGCCGTAAATGCGCCGACCTAATACACGGGCCTTTAACAGGCCGGAACTTCGGTCGGGCTAGATTATCGTCATTTTTATATGGGCCATTAATAGGCCTGATATGACGTTGGGCCACATATGGTCCATGGTTTACGTCCGACGTTAACAGGCCGAAAATGACAACAGGCCGAAAGTGGCCCAAAGCTATAGTGGGCCTCTAACAGGCCGAATGTCAGACATGGCCGAATATGACCCAAATCCTTCACAATCGTTTATGGGCCGAAAGTTTTGATGGCCTGTAAATGGGCCCAAATGAAGCCGGACCTTTAACAGGCTGGAAATACACCGGGCCGTAATTCGGCCCAATTACTTAGCGGACTTATAACGGGCCAGAAGTGACCATCGGCCGCGTTGATGACAAGTTTAGGACAGGCCGTTGACGGGCCGATTTGACAAAGAATGTAGGGCCTTTAGCTGGGCCGGCCCATTATGGCCGGCAGAATCTTCTGGGCCTTTAGCTGGGCCGGCCCATTGTGGTCCGCAAAATCTTGTGGGCCTTTAGCTGGGCCGGCCCATTATGGTCTGCAAAATCATGTGGGCCTTTAGCTAGGCCGGCCCATTATGGTCCTCTAAATTTTGTGGTCCTTTAGCTGGGCCGTCCCATTATGGTCCGCTAAATCTTATGGGCCTTTGGTTGGGCCGGCCCATTTAATCTTTGTGGGCCACTTTTGGGCCGGTCCACGTGTCAACATATCATAGGCCCATCTCGACCGCTGGATGAGTGACACCTGTGCCAACGCGGAGCTGATGCGTGGATCCGTCAGCCAACAACAATTTTACACGTGGAAAATCGGCATTGGTCGTGGCTGTTAACGGGTTATCGGATCCAAAATCCGACCCGATAGCTTAACGGCGTTCCGTTACGGTGGATGCCACATGTCGGTCACCCTTGACGAAAGCACTTCTGTGACGCGTGATTTATCGTCATGGAAGTGGACACTTCCGTGATGATAATTTTGGCAATGTCATGGAACACTTTTACGACATCACAGGTATGACTATCTTGATTCTGTCATAAATTTGTCATGGATGTACATGCATGACAGAAAACGCGACCTACTATGACAAACACATATCATCGCGGAAGTGTAATTTTTTTGTAGTGCATGCATGTGGCACGGTATTTCTGCATGCTTGCATGTGGCTTAGTGCGGAGCCTCTCAACATCAAGATCAGGCGGCTATTATGGACTGATTTACTTCATCTAATGGCTACATCAATTTTGATGACGTGGCTCAAGGAGAGGATAGAGAATTCCTAGTAGTGGGGGCTAGCTATTACTAGTAGATATAAGTCTTTGTAGAGATTGCACTACATACGGAACAAAATGAATGAATCTACACTTAAAATGCATCTATATACATCCGCATGTGGTTCATGGTGAAATCTCTACAAAGACTTATATTTAGGAACGGAGGAAGTACTAGTATAGTACGTACTGTAATTTATCAGCGAGATAAATTTGTACAATGCTATGAAGCTTCCAGCTTCTGTTACATGTATCTTGCGTCCAAGGTTGCCCGTTGCAACATTTCATCAAATACAAAGGAGACTAACATGCATGCTATTCCATCTCAATGATTGACAGATCATAGAAAATATGTACTCCCTCCGTTCCAAAATAAGTTTCTCAACTTTGTGCAAACTTTAGTATAAAGTTGTACTACTACTAAAGTTGACACTTATTTTGGAACAGAGGCAGCTAAAGAAAAAAACAATCCAGGCAGTCCCTAGCCCTTGAACCGTGAACCATGACCAGGCTTCAATTTGCTGGCAACGTTCGAGCTTCCTAATAAATGAAGTTTGCAACCTTTTGACCATCAGATCATTTTGTGCAGTTTCACCAAAATCGAGATGAGCATCCCTGTGGCAAAGAAATTGAACAAGCATGATTAGAATAAGATTACTGGGACTAGTTGATGAGACATAAACTCATCACAAATACAGTACGTAGAAGCCAGTAGAGGTATGTGCGGGGCAAAGAAGTAGACAAATATCCACAGGGAGTGATGTGGGCAGCTTGAGCAGTGGTGCAAGCCGGCTGTAAAGGGAGTTGTACCTGAGGGACGTAGATCAACCTTGAGGAGGGCGGCGGGAGGCGGCAACTGCCCACGTCGCGGCAGTGAGCAAGGGACGAAGGAAACCTCACCGGCTTTGTGAGAGAGAACGGCGGGGACCCCTGATCGGGACGTGCCGACAGTGGGTTTTCGCCGTCGGCGACGGCCACCGCATCTACACTAAGCATCCACCCCTTCCCCAAGCGGACGTGATCCGCCAGGATGTTAGAGATGTGGCCACAGTCGTTTTGTGCGAGAGAGTGTGAAGAGAGCAACCCCAGCAAGCAACCGTGTAGGCTGGCCCATCTTGACTATGTATATAGTGGAGCGGTTTCCTTTTCTCTCCATATGAACCTATCATATTGCGTACGTGCCACTGAAGAAAAAAACTTTATTTATAAATGACGCGGCACCTACTACTCGTTCTCCTATAACCTTGCGCTTGGCATCTCTAAAATATTAACCTTGCGATTGGCTCTTCGCCTCTTCGGGAAGTCGAGCAATAATGGAAGTGCAGTATATATCGTTCTGGCTATATGAGACCGAATGAATTGTTGCACGTCCACCACGTGGGCGAGGGTCGAGTGGCGAGGGAGAGTGCTACATACGGATCAAAATGAGTGAATCTACACTCTAAAATACGTCTATATACATCAGTGTTTGGAGTATGTACTAGTAGTTCATATTGAAATATACTAAAGGACATATATATTCCAAACAATATGATATAATCTCTATAACCAAGGTAGTAGGGACGAGGAGTAAACGGAGGGAGTAGTAAATATTTCTCCTTGTCCTGCGAGCACCGTGCGCATGGGCAAGGGAGCGGGCGTAAGGCGTAGTAAGCAAGCTTCACCTCATCCTGCGAGCCACCGTGCCCGTGGGCGGGGGAGATGGCGTACTACGCAAGCTTCTCCTCGTTCTGCGAGTTGATGGGGCACATCAAAAGTACTCCAGTGTATAGAGCCTTGCCTCTAAGGTAGGCCCCACATGGTTTGCCTCTTTTTTTTAACATAACACGTCAAGTTGCAATTTGTTTTTTCACCCATGGTAGACGATCCTCCCTCCACCAAGTGGACAACCAGTACACGTGCCAAATTACCACGTGGGCTGCCTTTTTCGTACAGAAATGAGCTCCACCATGTACCCGCGCGGGTGTGGTTGGGAAAGAGACGGGAGTATGTGCGCCGTGCATGCACCTCTTCTCTTCGTGCACGTCCCCTACCTACGTGGGTGTGTGTGAGAGATACAAACCGCGTTCATGAGTGTTTTTTGTTTTGGGGTGGGGGTGGGGTGGGGGTTGATTTCGTGAATTATTTGTGGGAATATGTGTCGATGACATCTCAAACAAAATTTTGCATGCTATGTGTGTGAAATGGAGGCCTATCCATATCATACATAGAGGGTCGGGCAATCCACGAGAAGAGAGGGAGGGGTCATAGCTATTGATAGAGTCGAAGAGAGGATCAAGTGGGTGGGTGCGAGATCGAGAGCCATCGAAATTGTGTGTGTGTACAAGTCAAAGATATAGGGCGACTGGCCTACCGGAACGTTAGAGGGCACACGTCAAGTTTGTGTGTGGCAGGGAGACATGACTAGAGCGCTCGATGTATCGGTGTGTGTGGGGGGAGGGGTGGTGGGAGGGGTAGGCAGAGGCCTAACTATAGAGGTAGAACGACTCGTATATGTGTTGAGAAGGAGAGACCCAGCTATGTCTTGAGGGAGATCGGTCGACATCCATACATGACTAAAGGACGGGAAATATGATGGGGGAGAGAGAGAGAGGAGAGAGAGGGAGGGAGAGGGGTAGAGTGCTGGATGGGTGATGGAGTTGCTTCTCGAAGATGGTGGGAGAGGCCTACTAGACAAACTGGGGGTGGAACTCCAATGTTATCAATAAGAGTGGGGATGTGTTTCTGTGTGTGCCTGTGCGTGATAGATCTATCGGGACGCATCCATGGATGATGAAGGGGAACCATGTGTTTGGTAAGCAAACCTAACTAGATCGGTAGATCAATTGTTGTTTGCCGGAGGAAGGGAGAGACACAACTAATGAGGTAGATCGATTGACGTGTGGGTAAAAACGAGTTATAAGGACCTAGCTAGCTATATGTATAGCGAGAGATCGGTCGGTGTACGTCCATTTGTTAGAGGCAAATAAGGCCCAGCGAGACGGATAGACAGAGAGAATGGAGCTAGGAGGTGGTGCGAGAGGCCCAACTACTAGCTAGATAGGGGGAGGAGTGTGCAGTTATGAGAGCGATGAAAAGAGGGGCGAGAGTTTACACGTGTGTCTAACCGTATGAGAGACACGAGGCAAGGACACATAAAGGAGGAGATTGAAGGTGTGTTTGTATGTTGTAGGCAGGCATCGCTGGAGAGGTTTATCGATCGCTGTGTGTCAGAAAGGAGTTGTGGAGACTCTGGGAGAATGACCTAAAGAAAAAAAATGAATGTGCCTGGTGGATAGAATGCCGAGGGAGGGGGAGGGCGAGGAGGGCGTGTGCATGCACGAGAGAAAGTTAGTGGTAGCTACAAAGGTTAGAGGATTGTGTGGGTGTAAGAGACTAACAAAGATCATAATTTGATATGAAAGCGGATTCATATATTTGAATAGGAGATCATAGTGTTTTAAACATTGCATGCATGAATATAGCGGTGATACACGTGCTGTACACATGTTACACCATAATGTGATAATGCATGGCGTTTGCAACTCACAGCTAAATGCCGAACAATCTAAACCATACTATACATCAAACAATCTCACATTTTATTTGAATTTGTGATAATGTGTGGCGTTTGCAGCTTACAACTAAATATCGAATAATCTAAACAATACTATATATCGAACATTCTCACATTTTATTTGAATTTGTGGTAATGTGTGGTGTTTGCAACTCACATCTAAATACTTGTAGGCGTAGGGGGTGGGGCACCATACATAATGTGATAAACACATTATACATATGAGACATGGTTTAGATTATGAAGATCTAGCTAGAGCTAGAAATGTAATGTGATTTGAAGTCAAAATAAAGTGGATTCAAAAAATCTAGTTCGAGTTCATATAGTACACATAGTTCATATGTAACTCGAGACTAATCATGTGGTGTGCTATGAAGATAATACACAAACGATGGTTTAACTTGACAATAATGATGATTGTAGATCTTATTAAAACAGAGAAACGAATTCAAATGCTTTGACTTCACAACAATCATTACTGTAGATCTTATTCAAATAGAGAAATGAATTCAAATTTAGTTCATATTGAAGCGGTAGTATATACGTTTGGAATTCACTAAAACGTTCATTTGAGTAGTAGGTTGCATGCATTATACACATAGAGAAATATTTTAATTGAACATAACATGAATTCAAAGTTTTTAATGACATTTGTAGGGCGCATTGATTTGGTACAGTACACGTTAGGCTTGTCCGGAAATTTCAACCCGCGCCTTGTTAGCCCGAAATATTTAAGATATATCTTTGTCTCGTTGTGCTCCGACAACTCCCTCCATCTCAACCCGCGCCTTGCTATTCCGAAATTACAACACGCGTGAAAAATCCCACCTCCTGTGAAATCCCGACACGCGAAATGCCCGTGGTACCCCTAAACTGAAAGAACCGCCTCAAATCAGTGGGGGTACTTTCGTAACTTACCCCACATTTCGGACAAGCGCGTCTCTAAGCCATGGTTCCCCACTGCCATCAAATCCACCCACCAATTCGTACACCGAGGCCGCGAAAACCCACGACGAAACCCCACACCCTGCTCCGTCCGCCACCCAGCCGGAGCCTCTTCCCCGACGACGTCGTCCATAGCAACACCTCGACGTCCCTCATCCACCATATCGGATGAGGATCCATCGTCGATCTCATCGTCCCGCCGGTTCAGCCACCCCGTCCTCCACCTCCAAGGAGCTGCCCCAACGTTCCCCTCATCTTTCGCGCCACCTCCATTCCCACACCGCCGTCTTCACCTGCACCACCAGAAGAGCATCATCATCACCGTTTCCTCGGATGAAGCTGCGGCCTAATCGGCGCCACCAAAGAGGTTGTACACTAATCGCCGCATTTTCTTCTTGATTCGATCTCACGGTGCTGTCGGCACTCGGTCCCGAGCCGACACGGCGCGGCTCCATCCACAGCGGCGTCGCCGGCCACTTCCTCCACGGCGTCGCTCCCTTGGCGGCGACGTCCACATCAGTAGGACCTGTTGCTGCTTTAGCTCTCGCTTGCGCTGCTGCTCTGCTCTTGCTCTTGGTCCCTTGCCTGGTCTGCTCTTGCTATTGCTCTTGCTCGCGCTGCTGCTCTCGCTCTTGCTCTTGCTTGCGATGCTGCTCCGATTTAGCTACACTTCACTCCGATGCCGCCGGGGTGAAGGAAGAACCAGCCACAGCGGGGAGGGGGCTCGCTGGAGAGGTACCCCACTATCTATCTTAGGGTTCAGGATGGGGGCGGTGGTCGCCGGCGGTGGCGGGGCGTTGGCGGGGCGGTGGCGTGGGGATCGCTGGAGAAAAAGCTCGGCATGGGGGGAGGGGCCTAGAGGGATGGCCGGGGCGGCGGTGGACCGGCGGTGGGGAGTGTTTTCGGGGCGGGCAGGGCGGCGCACCGCCGGTCGCGGGTGGCGGGGGGCTGCTGTTTGGCTGGCTTAGGGGGGTGGAGGTTGAAGATGAACCGCAGGCCCTTGATTTCGTATCCAACGGCTGCAAAATCGACTGACCAGAGATGAAAAAGTCAGTCGACCGACATGTAGCCTCACCTTGCTAGTGCGTTTAGTTTCGACAGCAAAATTCAGTTTTGACAGTTAAGTTCAGTTTCGACAGTTAAGTTCAGTTTCAACAGTTAAATTCAGTTTCGACAGTTAAGTTCAGAGATGAGCGGCTGATGTATTTTACATGTAGCACTTTGTGTTTATGTATTTTACATCATGTATTGGAGATGCTATTAGAATTTCACTCAGGTTAATGTTGTTCGTCGTCTCTCTTGTCCTGCTTCAGCCTCGGCGTCGTACAACTCACCGGAGCTGCTCCAACGACGAAACCTTCCATCATAGTGGAGCAGTATCTTGGGCTCCATCTCCAGACGCCTAAGATCTTCTTCCCCTCCTCCGACAGCCAAGTTAGCCGGAGCATCCTCACCGGCCAACCCAATCACGCTGAGATCGACATGGCTTCGCCAAAGAGGTTGTACACTTGTTGCATCTCTTTTTTACTCTACGTGTTATATATATTGTCCACTGAGCACACGGATTTGTTCCTTTAGTGTCTCCTTGAAAGAAAAAACGTACGAATTTTAATTTTCACTTGTCCTCCTTTTCAATTTCCTATTCATGAAGCACAAGACTAAGAGATAGTAGCATAATAGCATTACAACCGTACATTTTCTTTTGGTTTGACTTAATCTCACCATGCTTCTTTGCATCCTGTGATCTTCCAATTGTTGTGAATCAAACACCCAGATTGGTAGAAATCTTGTGTTTTTAAATTCTCTGTTTTGCACGTGCATTCCTATCATATTCCTGTCTATTTCCTATCCCTGCATTGTTGGAATCCTCCAATTCAAATGAGCCCTTACAGAATTACTTCTCTTACAGATAGTTATCAAAGAAAACCTTGCGTGGTTTGTCCCGCTCCTGTTGCGCCGCCGTCCACCCCAGCTCAGCTGCTCCAGCGATAGAAGGGTCCAGCACAGCAGGGATCCAGCCTCCAGACTGTCTTTCGCCGCCTCGGATCTTCTTCCCAGCCGCTGGCAGCCATGAAAACTTCACTACCATCATCAACCGAGCAGATGACCTCAAGGACTACACGGGTCCGCAAGAGAGGTCGCACTCTTTCGTGTCTGCTTACGTTATGCATCACTTAATATTACATGCTACTTTATCATCTTGTTCACCGATTAGACTCTGAGTCAGCTCCAAACTAATGGTCAAACTTGAGTTTTTAAATGGTTGTGGGGTACATATCGGGGCCGCTATCAATAGTATCTATCTACTATCTGGTTAATCTCCGGTGTCTACTATGAGTTTCATGCTGGGTGGGAAACAAACAGTAAAGAAGCCATTATCTGTATTTTTTAACTGAAGCCATTATCTGCCTGCTATTATTGGTTTTGGGTTTATCCATAGGTTGCTACCATCACTCTAGATTTCTGCATGCACTCCTTACATAATCTCACTATGTTTTATTCCTATGCATGACAGTTATTGTAAACAATGGAACTGAACATGTAGAGCAAAAGAGACAAGCCTTGTGTGGCAATAAAATTTCATGCAGACGTCGCTCCATGGTAGGCGCAAAGGAAGCCCCCCCCCCCCACGCATTTCGGATTGTAATCGAGAGGAAGATATCTGTTCTGAGGGGGATTCAGAAGGAGAAGATAACTCCTATTAACCCCCCGAGGTCTTCGCTCTAACTTGGCATGCTGATGTTGGTTATATCATGCATATGGTGTCTTGCATTGCTTACTTTATACATCAAATATGTCATCTGTTTAGTTTATTCATCGTTTATGTGAATTATGCAACGCCATCTTGTTTAGCTAGGCATCATATATGTGAATTTTGCTATGCCATCCTGCTTAGCCAGTCATCTCATATGTAAATTATATCAGGCCATCCTTTTTTTCGTTACATATTACATTTGTCAACAATGTTATTACATTCAACTGCTCTTCGTGTGCATCAGCCATTTGACACGGTGATGGCAAATTTTGGAGTGAAAACAAGGTCTTCAGAGCAGACTATGCTATCTGACGAAGCGCATATCTCGCTGGTTACGGATAGCTCCTCAGAGGAGGATTCAGAGACAGATGACCAGTCCTATTCCCCCCCCCCCCCGAGGTGTATGCTCTAACTTGGCAGGGTTATGTTGCTCATATCGTGTGTATGGTGTCTCGCATCGCTATGTCATTTGATTAGTTTAGACATGCTTTGTGTGAATGCCACCTGTTCAGTGTCTAATTACCATATATGTGAATTATGCATTGCCATCTTGTTGCAAGACATTATATATGTGAATTATACAATGCTATCTTGTTGCAAAGGCATTATATATGTGAATTATGCAATGGCATGCTGTTTAGCCAATCATCATGTATGTGAATTATATCATGCTATCATTTTTTTTGTATTACGTGTTCCATTTGTCGACAACGTTTGTATATTCAACTACTCTTCCTGTGCATCAGCCATTTGAAGCGGTGATGGAAGTATCTGGAGTGAAAACAAGGTATTCAGAGCAGACAATGCTACCTACTGAAGCAGTCATCTTGCTGGTTACAGAGAGCTCCTCAGAGGAGGATTCAGAGACTGATGACCAGTCCTATTTTCCCCCTGAGGTCTATGCTCAAACTTGGCAGGGTTATATTACCCATGTCATGCATGTTGTCTTGCATTGCTTAGTTTTTACATCATATATGGATTGCCATCTGCTTACTTGCTTACTATATAATTCATATATTTGAATTATATCATGCCAACATGTTTACATAGTACATACACATCATCTATCTGAATTATGGCATGGCAACCCATTTAATAAATACATCATATAGTTATATCATCTCATCCTGTTTAGTGTTTACAGTCATCATATTTTGAATTATGGCATTCTATCCGTAAATGTATGTGAATTATGGCATGCCAACCTATTTAATAAACACATTATATAGTTATGTCATGTCATCCTATTTACATAGTCTCATATTTTGAACTATGTCTTTCCATCTTTTTTAGTTAGCCATCATAATGTGAAATTGTGTCATGCTATCCTGTTTAGTTAGCCATCTTATATGTGAAATTGTGTCATGCTATCCTATTTGGTTAGACAACATAAATATGAATTATTTCATGCCCTCTTTTATTCCCCACTATCCATTGCACCTGTCTATCATACAATGTCTATACTTTCAATTACTTTTCTTATTTATTAGCCATTTGAATTGGAGAGCGTGATGGCAGTATCTAAGGGAGTAACAACACGGTCTTCAGAAAAGATAGTGCTACCAGTTGATGCAGATAGAACCACAGTTGTACTTGCCCAAGAACCAGATCCACCACACATAACCCAGACTCTCGCAGATTGTACCCCTACCCAGTTGGACAGAGAACTAACTACACCCCTTCTAACCCCAACCCCGGCAGATAGTAACCCAGTTCCAGTTGACACAGCACCGTCTCCACCACAGAGCACCCAAACACGAGCAGTTAGTAAGGGAACTGCAGTGCCCAAAGCACGAGGACCACCACTCCGAATCCCAACTCAACTCTTAAAGGAGAAGAAGATTTGTTCTTAGGTCAGGTTCTATAGCTATGGTTCATACTCCTTTGCTCTTGCATGACTGTATTTACTCATACCAACTATTTTCAAATTTGAAGGATGGAATTGAAACTCCAATGAAGCAACAGGTATGTTTTAAACCTGTTTCTTTAACTGGTTTGTTGTTTTAACCTGCTCTATGTTGATTTCAATTTCAATTGAATAAATAGTTATGTTCTCATGTCATGCACATTACAAGTGTTGTTATTGCTCTATGGTTACCCACACTTATATTCTGTCTATTCTGCTTTGTCTTGGAAAAATATTTTTTGAACTGTGTCTCTATCTTGATTTGGCAACAAAAACTAGAATGATATAGACCATAAAGTGACCATGGTACATAGATATATGTTTGTTTCATGCTGTTATCCTGTCCACTTTACTACTGAACTCATTTACCAAAATGAGTTTCATATACAACATGGTAAACATGTGATGTGTCTGCTTGTTTCTCTTTTAGAATGCAGACAAAATATTGGAGAACAGTACCGCATTATCCAATGGTAAAGGAAGTAATGCAGATAAGGTTCAAGATAGTGAGACATCCCTGTTGGCCTCGAAGAAAGCTGATAAAAACTATCTTGACGACAGTGAGGGAACCCAAAAGTCTTGTCTTGATGTAGTGTTCGAGTTACTAGCCACTACTGCTGGCACAAGCTCTTCGAACTCGCTGCCTGAATCAGTTCGTCTTCTTGAGTCTCAACTTCAAGTTGAAAGACATCGATCAGATGTGCTACGACAGGAAGCTGAAGGACTGAGGAAGTCCCTATAGAATTCAGATGCATATTTTCTGGTACAATAGTAAGCGCTGGAGGATTTAAGCGCCAAACAAGAGAAAGTTAATAATCTTGCTAAGCATCTTGCCAGCATTATGGGTACCCAGGATATTGTTTCTTGAGATCTTCTGAAGTGGTTTCAGTTCTGGATTTGTTTTTCTGCGGCGTTTATTTGCGCTGGTCGCGAACTTTGACAACCAGTGTATATGATATGCTGCTTTGTTCCCTATATTTGCACTGGTGGCGAACTTTGGTGCCTAGTGGATGTAATATGTGTAATAGCCATGATTGCCTAGCGTTAGTTGCTTGCTTATTTATTTCCTTGTTGTCTTGTCTATTTGTTTGCTTGTAGTCATTGCAGTTCTTTTTCCGCGGTTAGCTAGTGGCTGCAATAACCTATTTTTTAAAACTAGGCCACAATAACCATGGGCTAATATTTACTGTAGTGACACTGGGCCTCCTACTGGCCGTAGAAACAGTGGGCCTTCTATGGGCCGTAGAAACAATGGGCCGTAGAAACAATGGTCCTTCTGCGGGTCGTATTATCAATGGGCCTTATACGGGCCGTATAATCGATTGGCCAAACATGGGCCAAACAGACCGCATTATGCCCGTAAACGGGCTAGAGTTGGAATCGTCCGTTCATGGGCTGACCATAACGGGCCATCGTTAATAGGCCATATTTGATGACGCTATGAAATCGGCCCAACGTATTAATGGACCACAAACGGGCCGACTGTAACCACGGGCTGAATTTGGCCCACAAGCAGAAAATGACAGTAACGGGCCGTAAGTAAACAAATGCTGGAAATGAGCCCAAGAATAAATGGGCTCTGAGAAGGCCAAAAGATAACATGGGCTGGAAACGACCCAACAGAATAACGGGACGTTAATGGGTATAAAGTGATACATTGTTCATTATGGGCCAGTTTCACCGTGGGCCGTTAATGGGTGTAAAGTGATACATTGTTCATTACGGGCCAGTTTCACCATGGGCCGTTAGTAGGCCAAGAGTTACATAAGGCCTCATATGGGCCGAAAGACGTCATGGGCCATACATGGGCCAGAAGTGAAAACGGGCTGGAATCATATTGGATGGCCCAGATGACGCTACTGGGCCTAATTCGGATAGGGCATAACGGGCCTTGGGTTAGCAGGCTGTAAATGGGCTATATTCGAATAGGCCGTTAATAGGCTTTCCATGGGCCGGCCCGCCAGCTTTTGACCAAGTCAAACGGGCCAGCCTTTTCATAGGAATGGGCCTCTGTTGGGCTGTGCCACATGTTGACGTATCATAGGCGCCTTCCGTCCAATGAGTGGTTGACATCTGTCCCAATGATGAGCCGACATGTGTTTCCTCTAGCCAATGATGATTTTACACGTGGAAAATCCCCATTGGTCGGGGCTGTTAACGGGTTATCAGATCCAAAACCCGACCCGATAGCTTAACGGCGTTCCGTTACGGTGGATGCCACGTGTCGGTCACCCTTGACGAAAGCACTTCTGTGACGCGCGATTTATCGTCATGGAAGTGGACACTTCCATGATGATAATTTTGGTAATGTCATGGAACACTTCTACGACAGCACAGGTATGACTATCTTGATTCTGTCATAAATTTGTCATGGATGTACATGCATGACAGAAAACGCGACCTACTGTGACAAACACGTATCATCACAGAAGTGTATTTTTTTGTAGTGGCGGTTTGCTCAACTACGCTCCCACTTGTAAGTGAAAATGCAACACCGCACGCATTCTCGCTTGAGCGGCGTGCCGGACCAACCGTGTGGGGGTGCGATGCGAACATGGCAGGCTTTTCCTTTTGAACTCGTAACTTGTAAAAATTTGGTTCTGCTCCATGGCACGACCGATAGATAGAAAATAACGATTTTGCCTAGAGTAATTAGAAGTTTGGTTCTGGCGCCGTTCATGCATGGAGTACGTACGAAAATTATGAAGTTGATGCGAAAGGTAAGATAATTACTGTAGTATCATATACTACTACATGGATTTGACGCAAAGATAAAAATACATACGGATCCATCAACGACATCCTCACGCCCTAGTGCGCCGGGTCATCAACCAACGTGTGAGGAGCAGCGGCGTTGGCGGCGAGCTCAACATGCTTCTGAACAGTGCCGTCCAAGGTTGCCCTGTGGTCCAAGAAGCCCAGCGTCCTATCGTCCTCCTCTTGCATGTAGTAGTCCTTGTGGATGATTTGCGCGTAGACATGGGTGATTATGTCGATGGTGTCTTGCTACGCCAGGCGCTGCGCGGCGAGCGCGACCTCGAGGTGGACATTCTCCGGTGCGACGCGGGTGGTCGCAGGGCCACCAGTGCGTCGAAGAGGTTGTCACCATAGTGGCCGTTGAGGGTGGCGGGCATCGCAGAGCCTGGGCGCGTCGGGTGGAGGCTTACGTCAAATTCGTCTGCAAGCTTCTTGACGATGGTGAACTTGCCGAGGAAACCGACGAGGACCTCATCGAACAAGGAGATGAAGCTGTCGTCCAAGCGGCCCCTCGCCTTGGCGGCCTCAAGCAATACTACCTGGAGACGTTCCTCGGTGCCGGGCCGCAGGCCGGCATCATGGACCATCTGGCACAGCCGGCTGATGCTCGCGCTCATCGCCTCCATGGGTCTAGCTTAGCTTCTAGTCAACTGATCTTGCGATTCGAGTGATCACTCTTGCCCTTGGTTAGCGTGCGTAGGTGCGTAGGATTTCGTACTACTCCTCGGCCCTCTACTGCACCTGCCTTTGGTTGTATGATAGGTGGGCCAGCCACCCCCTGGGCCCACGTGTCATTCACCCAAAGGCAGTTGCCGTAAGTCAATGAAGCTGCGTCCCCCTCCGTGCCGGTGCAGTATAGTCATCTAACCGGACCTCTAGTTGGGGCCAAACGAGAGAAGTTTGATGTTTACTGGTTTATCGGTCCCCTTTGCATTTTGCACCAAGTTTTGACCTTTGATTTAACTAATAAAATGTTAATGCATGTAAACAGAAATGTTGTCTAAGTCACCTTACGAAAACCAAATAATCCCAAAATACTTAGGCACGGTGCATTAACTCCCTCCTTGTTTCTTATTTTGTGACATATCAACCAATTAGAGATGTGGGCCGTGCATGCTTTCAATGACTTAAGACTACCAAACATGACATGCAGTGTTTAGTTCATTGCATGTAATCCTATTAGTACTCTCGCCGATAGGAATAAAACACAGTGTATTTATTTACAGAGGGAGTAGTACATTTTTTGTGACATGCATTACTAGATATTGCTAGTCAAATACTAAAATCCAGATCAAGGTAGTCAGAGTCGGGATTCGGAGTCGGATCGGTTTTCCTCAGACAGAATCGAGTCGTAAGATCGAGTCGTGGAATCGAGGATTCTACTAGATTTACACAAATAAGATATTTTGTATGCACACAAGAAATGTATATGGGTTCTATAGAGTTTTGACGCTAAATGTGGAGCAAAGAATGTACATATCAATGCTAGTTGTATTCCACTTCTTTTTATGGCTAACCTACCATCTAGCTCGCATGTATGGAACGTATATGAGAGCTAAATATATAGAACATTTAAACCTTCAATGCACGAAATTTACTTATGTTCTTTTTAGAGTGCATGAATAGTCGATCACTTGTCTATCTGACCTACAGTGCTAAACCTTGAAGGGTCTTGCTCTCCTTCTCCGATCAATCTTGAAGTATCCTCCTTTTCACGCCAATTCCATATGTCGACAAGCCTGATGCTCAATTTCGATCTAGGGTTTCTAAGAGCTAGATCAAAGGTGTCTACGGCTGAGCATTTGGACTTGGGAGGGGAATAAAGGTCCATGAGGTATATGAAAAGGGGTTTGGATGATGGCATACTATTTTGTTACAACTAAACAAACGACTTAGATAAGTTAGTAGAGTCAGATGTAGTCCCTAGCATAGTCGGGATTGTACAGTTTTGTACAGGATTCTATGATTTGGATTGCGACTCACATGGATTCTACCTGATCCGGATTCATAGTGGGATTAGGATCGACATGCTTCTGTAGGGTCGTGAAGTCGTAGGATTCTAGCAGTCGAATCGAGATTCTGACTACCTTGATCCAGATGGACGTGGTAGTACTCCTAAATCCAGACGATGGTGCTACTAGTACTAGTAGTAGTACTACCAATGTAGTAGGAGGAGTACTAGCACTGTACTACCCGTTGGTCAAATTATTACGTGCTGCTCCTCACAGTGAAGTGACAAGACCCTGCGCCGGAGATGACACCTGAGTATAGGCGCCGTGTTCGGCATACCATAGTCAGCCTCACCGTCTGCAGTCACTATCATCATGGCTGTAGAGCTAGCATGCTTACAACTAGCCCTGTTCGACATAATTTCCCGTGCGTAGATGCCCGTGCATTGCACGGAACACCAAGATTGGGGGTGGACGGCTCCGGCAGCGGCCATCACGCCAGATTTTTCCACGGCCTTGGGAGGAGATAAGGCTGATTGTGAGAGACAAGGAGTTGTTTGTAAATAGGGAACAAGTGCGGGCATCTTTTTGCAAAAATGGAGAAGCTTGGTTTGTATGCGTCAGATCTAGATCCGACGGCTATTTGGGAAAGATGGGAGGCACAACATCATCACCAACTCAGGACCTGTTTGATTCGCGGGATTTTGAAAACGCAGGAATAGGACACGGCAATATTACAAGTTTCAAACTGATATTACAAATGTTAGGAGTAATGCTGCACCTACGAAGAGGGAATTACTAGGAAGTTTACGTAAGAACTTCCATTACTTTAGGTGGATGCGGCATTATCATACAAACTAAAATCCACCGCCCTGACAAGTCACTAATGGGAAAATAAGTTTTCAAGTCTCTGGCCACTTGATGTTTCAAAAACAAATTTAGCTTCTGCGGAGACTTTGTCATTTAGGCTTAGACGCTTGCGGTGATCAGCACGCCATTCATTGTTGCGCCAGAGAACGCCAAACCTCATTACCTTGAGCACACTTGCCTCCGGAACAAAGAACCTGGCCAATTTAATATCAGATGTGCTACCTCGGTAGTCGATCAAATCAATTTCTGTAAGATGGAGATCAAGGCATTTGATGAGATTATTATAGTGCAGCACATTTTTCACTTTCGGTTCTTTTTTATCTGAAAAAGAAGAGAACATATTAGAGCAGCTGGCTGCATAAGATTGTCGTGTCATCAAGAGGTACCAATATCATTCGCTCATATGATAGGGTTGGCTGGCTAGTGATATTTTTTCACTCACACTCTCTCTATCTATCTATCTCTCTCTCTCTTTCTGTTTCCTCTCATTTAACTAGGAGCACGTGAAGAGCTTGGGCATTTGTTGCCTTCCACTATGTGGTTGATGCCATATTTCGCAAAAGTATGCCACATAATACGCATCGATGTCAAATCAAAAGATTTTGGCACCGCTCTCGCGATGTGAGAGAGTTGGCACCGCTGTGCACACAGACCCACATGTATAAACAAATCAATCAAACCAACTACACCAGCCTCTCACTCTCCCAAACAAGTGTTTTCTATTGCCTCAGTCCTCTCTCTCTCTCCCACGCAGTGTTTTTCCATTGCATGAGTTAATTTGGCACCGGAGCAAAGTAGGTGATCCAGATTGGGGCACCAGGTGAGCAATGGAGGGTCATCGATGCCAAATGCATCACAAGAGAATTTGGCACATGTTTTGGCCTACATGGCCCACTTTTGTACTCCCTCCGTCCCAAAATTCTTGTCTTAAATTTGTCTAAATACAGATGTATCTAGTTACATTTTAGTGTTAGATACATCTGTATCTAAACAAATGTAAGACAAGAATTTTGGGATGGAGGGAATACTACCTCGTATTTAGTATAAAATTTTGACCATAGATTTTACCTAAGAAAATGCCAATGCATGTCACTAAAAATTACACCATTTGAAATTATGTTCAAATACGAATCCAACAATATAGTTCTTAGTGACATGCATTAACATTTTGTCAGTTAAATCTATGGTCAAATTTTGATACTACAAAATTGGAAGAGTAAACCAGGACGGAGGTAGTACTTGCTCTTAGGGTAACCATAGAGTTACCGCAGTAGTCTAAGTTACTTTCCACTATGACTAGCCTAGGCTACTATAGTAGTACAGCATAAAAACGATGCAGGTGATCACGTGAGAAAAAATACTAAAAACATTTCTTTCGGTGCAGTGCATAGATGCAGTTTTGAACACTACACTTGTCATCGTAATTTGGGAAAATTACGAAAAAATTGAGCTACGTTGTGATTACCATTTACTTATAGGAAAGAAGTTTCACCTCGATGAGTAGCTTCTCCGTTCACGGAAAGCAAGTAAGGAATCCAACAACTTGATCCAGATTGGGGCCGATGGATTTTAGTGCTAAGATCTTCACTGTGCGCATGGACTGGGTCAAGCTTGTGGGAATCATTTTCTGGAAGACGGTCGTAAATACATCAAGAAGAACTTTAAAAATGTGAATTTCAAGAAGACGGAGAAGAAGATGAGTGATGTACCTGAACGATTACAGATCCAATAAAGAGTTGGAGAATTTGGTAGACGAGTACACCAACGCTGTCAATTTCGACGCGTCAATGACCCTGATTTTTGTTGGACCTTCTAGATCCGATACAAGCAATCTCTCAAGGAAAGGCGCATTCTCAATTACCATAACGTGGAACAGCTGGAGTGATCTCTTCCCAATTGATGTCTTTTTGCGGGGCCAGCAAGACACATAAATCCATCGGAGATTCATCGAGGCGATGTGGAGGATAATGAACCCGTGGATCTGCTCAAGACGAAGGTACTCAAGCGCAGTACAGCTACGGAGCAGGTGCTCCATAGCCTTCTTTGAGATGACAACGTCGAAGAGGTCAAGCTGCTTGAGTTGAGGGAGAAGAAGGGCGGGCGCGGCATTAATCTGGGAAGATAGCAGGAGCTGAAGCTGGCGTGGTGCAGCGTTGGCATGAGGCGGAGCGCGGACGGCGGCAGAGAGCGACATTGTCCAGCTTCAAAGTTGAGCTCCTCGAGCTGATCTAGGGCGGGGGATAAGAACCACTCGTCGAACTTGGGTTGTACCTTGCAGTTGGTATTGAACATGCGGATATCACACATGCATCTTCGACAACGGAGGCAAGGTGAGGAGATAGTGTGTGGTTGTTTGGAACCGAGAGAGCAAGACCCCTAGCACGTGGCCAAGAGGGGTCTGACAAACAAGGGAGAGAGGTCGAGAGAGACGTACGGAGAAAATGCAGACATGGGGAGGAGAGAGTGTATGTTTGTCATAGAGAGATCCCCTGGAGATCGTGATGGGACTACATGGGTGGGAGATCGAGTGACAAGGTGTGTGCGCGATAGAAGATGCCCCGAGAGATATCGAGATAGACGTATGGATGGAAGGAGACAATACGTGTGTTCCTGATGGCTAGTAAGAGATAATCATACTTAGGAGGGGGGGAGTGCTTGCGCCTATGATGGAGTGAGGGATTATGGTACTTAGGGGGTGTGTGTCACATGGAGAGAGAACAAGGGCGGAGAGTGTTGGATGGGTCTATATGCATAGCGCGAGCGAGACATGTGTATGTGTGAACTAGGGAGATATAAGGCCAGTTTGGCTTGCGTCCTGAGCATCTTTTGCCTGGCCTGGGGTTGTGGCTGGATTTCATGCACGCTTGTTTGGTTGCTACCCTGTGAAAAAGAAAGCCCGCCTAGCCTGGGTTCCCTTGCACTTTAATTAGCCTGGCTGAACTCCAGACACTACAAGTAGCCTGGCCCAGGTGACCGATTTCAAACGCCTGGCCATGCCTGGTCATGTGGCCACGAGACTAACAGCAACATGGATGGATATTAGCTTTAGATAATTGATGCATGGATTGATTGATGGGACGTTGATGCTTTGCCTGGCCCAGGCATGAACCAAACGCTTCGGCACCACACAAGCCTGGCCAGGCAGAAATATTTTACATCTCACGTCCACACCAGGCAGTACCGGCCATAAAGGCATGAGAGTCAGGTCATGAACTAAACTGACCAATAAAGTTTGAGAGAGATTGAGGAGCCCCGATAAGGCTGAGTGGTGCGTCAGATAGCTGAGAGGGGGAAAGAGATATTCCATCCGCTCGATAATGCAGTGCATGTAAATTTTTTAGAAGTCAAATTTTGGAAACTTTGATCAGGTTTACGCAAATGTTATTTATATCTACAATACCAAAGATACATCATACAAAACTACATCTCATGGTGAATCTAATGGTATATGTTTGCCGTACTAGATGTAATTCTTTTTCTCCACGTACATGGTCAAACTTTGTGATGTTTGACTTTTCAATAAATCTATATGCTATGGACCGAGGAGAGTGCCTCAGTCGAGACAGATCAAGTGCGTGTGAAGGAGAATGAGTAAGTGTGCAAAAAGAGTATGTGTGTGAAAGAGAAAGTGACAACAAACGATAAATTAGAGAGAGTGTGTTTTTCGTTTCTTATGCAAACATATCACGCATGCATCTCCGAGATGGAAAAACGAGGCGAGGAGATACACGAAGATAGCTAGTGTGTGATTGTTTGCAACGGGGAGAGACACCCCTGTAGCACATGTCCAATAGAGGTCTGGCCAACAAGGAACAAAGGTCGAGAGGGACACATGGATGGCATGGACGCATGGGGAGGGAGAGAGGGTGTGTTTGTGATAGAGATATCCTGTCGAGATCGTGAGGGGACTATATGGGTGGGAGATCGAGGGAGTGCGTGCACGATAGAAAGATTCCCCGAGAGAAATCGAGATAGGCCATGCACATGTTTGTGATGAAGACTAAGATTAGCTAGTCATATACATATAGGGAGACTGCGTGTGCCTACAATTGAGTGAGAGACCATCATAATTGCTTAGCTGGGCATGACATTGTGTGTGTGCGCGTGTGAGATGGAGAGAGAACGAGGGGGAGAGATAGAGTTTTAGATGGGCCTATCGAGTGCGAGTGAGATATGCATGTGTATGTGTGACCCAGGTGGATGGAGAGTTTGAGAGAGGGGGGAAGAGCTCCGAGACGACATAGTGGTGCGTGAGAGAGTTACGGGCAAAGAGCCAGGAATTTGTGTGCGTACGATGAGTGCACCCAAGATATCTAGCTTGGACTAGCTAGAGTATCATACATAGTGTGCGAGAGAGACCTATAGATGGTGTATATATGCATGCGAACTAGAAGTACCCCCCCCCCACACACACACACAAAGAGAGAGAGAGAGAGAGAGAGAGATGCAGAGAAAGGGAGAGGGACCAACAAGGTTTTTGTGTCGGATGCGTGCGACAAAATTGAAGATTGTCAGTGAGAGAGAGAGAGAACAGGAGTCCGGGAGAGGGGGAGGTCGCGTTTTATGCATCAAAGACTGATATAAACCATGTTTCGATATAAACTTGCATTCAAATATTTAAATTGGAGAACATGTTGTCTGCAATCCACACATGAACGGATATATGCGTATATCAAACAATTTCATTAATTTGACTTTCAACATGTTCATGGAGTACTATAATACTGTACAACATGCTACTCGATTGAGGTGTTCAATTTTGGATTTAGTTCACTATTTTGACCTACTGAACGAGCTATTTCATTGAATCGAGATATTTCATTTTGGGTTTGATTCGCGTTTTTGAGTGGGTCAACTATTTGTCATATAGTAAATTGCTAGCAACGAGCATGTAAAAACACATTAATCCCGTGCATCATCTCTCCATCTAAAAAAGAAGTGGCAAGCTAATATTTCAAAATTTGATCCAAATCGACTTGGTAAGGTAGACGTGGATGCTCGTTCTCCCAAAATTTGAACGGACCATTAAACATCCTCTCTGCTCGGTGGAATTCGACCGAGCAAATAAATGGGAGACGTGAAATTACCATCCTACATGGGACACGCATAATTTGGCCCGTTGTACATCAAGGGTAGGTTCGTAACTTCATCCAAGTGCGCCTTCTCCTCGGCCGAAATGACATGTGCCGAATAATTCATAAACCATGGTCGGCAAAACACGCTCTCCTCATCCGAAATAGCTCGCGCCCACTATTTCAAAACACGCTCTCCTCGCCCGAAATTGCTCGCGCCCACAATCGCTCGCGCCCACTATAGTTCAAAACACGCCCTCCTCGCCCGAAATTGCTCCCGCCCACTATTTGGGGAGAAGCAAAGTTACTCTACTATCCCCGACCCTCAGTACACAGACCCAAGCCGAGAAGCCTATAGGCAAGGGTAGAACTGTAACTCCCCCTCACATTTTAGACAAATGCGTCCGTAAGACATGGTTCCACTCCCCTCCCCTCCCAATTCCCCCCCACCCCACCCCCCACCCCCGCCCCGCCCGCCCCCATTCATACCTCGTGGGCACCAAATCACCTTCTCCCCGAGAAGCTCCCTTCTCCCGAGCCGCGAAACCTCAGCCCCACCTCCATGGCGCCCCCCACCGCACCAATTTCACAGCCGCCCTCCTCCCTAATGCTGGAGACGTTGTCCATTTGTCGTCGTGCACTGGGCCGTGTGTCTCTTACTCTGTGCTGCTGGTGCTGCCTCGACGACGGCCACGTGAACCGTACCAGAGCCGATTCACCCCCGCCGTTGTTCACGGCGCCGGAGCGGCTCCAACTTCGGATCCGTCCAGAGTCCTGGCGCTGCTTCCGCGTAGCCGTCGACCGTCACGACATCGCTCTTTCCCTGCTGTCGGTCGCCACCGCAACCGCGCTGGCCTCATCAACTCGACAGCTGAACCTGCCTACTTCACCATGCCGCCAGATAGGTCGCACCCTCATCTCAAATCACTTTATTTAGGCATCAGTTGTTTGAATTTTTATTCTGGGCCAATTGATTCCCAATGGGAAGTGGCACCCCTCGAGGCGGCGGAGCTCCTAGGCTGCCGGTTGGCTGGTGTCTAACGTAAGGGTGCGGGGCCGCAAGTACGCCACGGAAGCAGCGCTTAGATGGCTATCTTTTAGAGTTGTGTGGGTTGAAGGTACTGCCGCCGCCGGATCTGGATGACGGGGAGTCTTTCTGGATTGGCCCGGGGGCGGCGCAACCACGGCAATGCGGTGGGCCGGGAAGCGGGGTTTTGGCCGAGGCCACGGATGGCGGAGGCAGGCTGCTCTGCCGTTGGTCACTGGCTCTTCAGGGAAGATTCCGAACAGTGTCAGCCGGGAGGCACAAGACGGCCAGCCATCCGGCGTAGATCGGACAGTACCAAAATAAAATAAAATCGTGTGACCCCAATTTAGTCTTCAGTCAACAGACGTGTGACCACTCTCGTACCTTGTTGTTGATCTCTTAGTGTATTTCTTCAGATCAAAGAGATATGTCGTTCTTAACATTATGTGTTATCTGCATCTTCAGACACACCGTCTTCTGACTCACCGCAGCTGCTCCAACAAGGGAAGCATACACCAGAAGGGAGCTATAGTCCCCAGTCAACAGTTCCCTGCATCAAATGCGCGTGCCTGACATGGACAACCACAACAACTGCAGGGCCATCGACAAGTCAGCACATGATGCTCACTCCTATGGATGGCAGCCAGATAGGTTGTACCCTCATCTTACTTGTGTGCAACATTTATGGCTTTGTTATTCATCTAAGCATGGAAAATAGATCATCACATTTCATTGTATATTCATGCTGATCTCTTACGGGTCTTGTTCAGGAGTTAACATTGTTCCGTAGTTCAGCTAAGATACTTGTTCTTTAGGTAACGTTGTTCCATAGTTATCATCCATCAGCCAATGCTATCCCATAGGCTGGTGATTATAGTATTATACCACTTCTAGTATTACCTATGTTGTTCTTTAATACTTTTGTGTGCCATCTAGTTAATCTCGAGTACAAACGATACATATTCTGTAGCTTTCATCTGTGCTCTCCCTTTAGTTTATGAGACCTGTTGCTGCTAGTTAACCTCAGTCGTACTATTTATGTCGTCTCCTACATGCACTCATTACATAAATCTAACTACTAGTTGTCTTCCATGCATGTCAGATATAATTGCACACACTGATATATCCACAAGAACCTCACGGGGCAATGTAAAGGCCAATAAACTTGATGTCAATGATACCCAATATGATGGAACATGTAAAGGCAGTTCTTCAGAAGACTTGCAGAAAGATGATGAATCATCTTCACCCCACAAGGTCCTTGCTCTAACTTGGCATGTGATATGGGTACAACATGCATATAATGTCCTGGAGTGTATCTACTCTGTTGCAATGCCATGTGCTTAGCATGCTGATCATGCATGTAAATATGTCATGCCTTCCTGTTTTTCAGTACCTATTCCATTCATGATAACATGTTTTCAAATTCAACTACTGTCATTCTACTCTATCGCAATGCCATCTGCTTAATTTGGACATCATGCTTCTGAATATCTTATGCATTGTTATTCATCAGTATGTACTTCATCTGTCTACCATGCCATGTTTCTTTACATTGAAGTGTTGTTCTAGTGCTCTATTGCAATGCCATCTTATTTTCCCAATCATACACGTGTATGTTGTCTTAGTTATTTCTGTACGTATTCTGCTAGCATATAGTTTTACATTCAACTATTGTTTTTTGTTGTGTTATCATGTCGTATCCCTAGCTCTTACACCATACTCCCTCCGTCTAGATTACATGTTGCCGAAATGGATAAAAAGGATGTATCTAGAACTGAAATACGCCAAGACCCATCCATTTTTTCCGGATGGAGGGAATACATGTCAATATGTCATGCCTTTCTATTCTTCAGTACCTATTCCATCTCTCTGCTATCGCATGTTTTATAATTAAAGCACCATTCTTCTATACAAGGCATGCAAGGGGAAGACGACTATGTTAGAATCTAAAGGGTTACAAACAAGGCCTTTGCAAAAGATCCAAAAGCCAGGAGATAATAAACCAACTCCAGTTTTTATAGATACTGCTCCAGCACAGAGAAACCCAACTCCTACTGATAATAAGCAGATTCCAGTGGCCAAAGAACTAGTCCGCTCCAGTCCAGCAAAAATATGTCAACTCAATTCTAAGAAGCGTGTGCGTATCCTTGCATCATAAAATTTTATAGCATGTTGACCATATTTTCTACATGTTTCTTACCCATCTCTCTTTTAGAAAATAAGCTTAACAGATAGAAGAATTTCTGCAATGGTATCGTTTATGAGGAAAGATTCTTGCAGGAATTCTCTGTGCTCCAATGTAGATGTAAGTACCTCTTATATATCACTATATTTTTAAATCAGCATCTATTTTGTTAATCGGCGTGAATCCAACCTTTATCTGATCTAAATTTAGTTGTAGCAAAATGTATGATTAAAGGCCACAATGTTGATTTTTGCAAGGAAAACTGACTGGTAGTTTTGCATCCTGAGCTGCATGAGTGTACTATCTCATATCAATGGGTTTGAATACTTTGGTTCTGCAGTGGGTTTTTCAGTGTTTTTTTACTCTGTTGTGATGTCGTATCCATAGCTCTTACATCATACTCCCTCCGTCTGGATTAAATGTCGCAGAAATGGATAAAACTGGATGTATCTAGAACTGAAATATGCCTAGACCCATCCATTTATTTCCGGATGGAGGGAATACATGTCAATATGTCATGCCTTTCTATCCTTCAGTACCTGAAAGTGCGTTATATCGACTAGAGGGGGGTGAATAGGCAATTTTTATGAAATTCTTCACTGAGGAATTTGCCGGTGAGGAAATTCCTTAGCGCAGAACTACTAGCAGCGGAATGAGTACTTAAAAGTAAACATAACAAAATACAAGCATAGTCATCATGATGAAATGAAGACAGGCATAGAGTACAGAAGCGTAAGCACAGGATAACACAGGATGAAGACAAACAGACTGAAGAAATTGAACTGAGGAAATTGAGAAAGTCTTCAGTCAAAGTCTTCAAACACAGATATGAACAAGAACACAACACAGTTATGAGGAAATGGAAGAGTCGAGGAAATAGAACCAGTAAGCTTGGTGAAGACAATGATTTGGTAGACCAGTTCCAACTGCTGTTTCAGTTGTACGTCTGGTTGGAGCGACTGAGTATTTAAACTCGAGGACACACAGTCCCGGACACCCAGTCCTGAACACGCAGCTCAGGACACCCAGTCCTCACCATATTCTCCTTGAACTAAGGTCACACAGACCTCGTCCAATCACTCATGGTAAGTCTTCAGGCGACTTCCAAACCTTCACAAACTCGGTCACTCGGCGATCCACAATTCCTCTTGGATGCTCTAGACCATGACGCCTAACCATCTGGAAGAAGCACAATCTTCAAAGGTAACAAGCGTCAGATCCACGCAGGATCAATCTCTTCAGTGATGCTCAATCACTTGGGGTTTGTAGGTGTTTGGGTTTTGGGTTTTTGGTTTTTCCTCACTTGATGATTTTCGCTCAAAGTCCTCACAGGATGGGTTGCTCTCAAATGACAAGTGTCAGTTTCTCTCGGAGCAGCCAACCAACTAGTGGTTGTAGGGGGGAGGCTATTTATATCCTAGGGAGCAGCCCGACATGATAAGACATAAATGCCCTTCAATGATATGACCGTTAGGTGGATAGATATTTTGGGACAGCTGGCGCATAGCACAGCAATGGTCGGAATTTTGAGTAGCAAAATCCTCAGGGCTATCATGTTCCTCACTGTGTAGGCAATCCGCACTGGCGAATTCCTAACTCCTCAGTCAGGACAAATTCCTGAGAGACCAGAAGAACTTCGTCTCTGTCACTGAAGAAATTGACTGAATTGTATGAGATTTCCAATGGCTTCACTTGAAGGGATTGGTAGGTGTAGGATTTTGAGTTCAGCATCACTTGGAAAATTTTCATAGTATTTCCTCGACCCCCTTTAACAGTATAGTGTTTCCTATGACTCAAGAAAGAGAAAATGAAACTATGAAAACAAAAGTCTTCACGCTTCTTGTTCCTCGAATGAATACCAAGTCTTTAAGGTCACACCAATTTCTTCACTTTCAAAGTCTTCAGAAAGTCTTCAGTGATCCAAAGTCTTCAGTCGAAGAACTTGATTTTTAGGGGTCGACTTTCTCTGTAAATATCAAGCTCCTCATAGACTTAAAGACTTGTGTACACTCACAAATGCATTAGTCCCTTAACCTATAAGTCTTCAATACACCAAAATCACTAAGGGGCACTAGATGCACTTACAATCTCCCCCTTTTTGGTGATTGATGACAATATAGGTTAAGTTTTCAACGGGGATAAACATATGAAGTGTAACTACTGATATTGAGGAATTTGATTGCAAGATATAGAAGAACTCCCCCTGAAGATGTGCATAGTGAGGATTTTGCTTTTGAAGCAATGCACACTTGAAGAGTTGAATCATGGAGATCTCCCCCTATATCTTGTAATTCATACACGCATTTCACATATAACAGAGAAGAATTTGAAATGCACGATGAAATATGGTGACTGATGTAATTCAGCATGCGTGCATTAGCATATATGAGGAATAAGCATGCAGCAAAACATATCAAAAGTATCAGAGCACCATCGGGTTTAAGTTTACAACTCGATCCAATAAAGTCTCAAAAGAACGAGAGTTGTAACTTAACAAAAAAACGCCCATATAGAAAGACCCGCTTGAAGACTAACTCAAAATTCTCCCTCTTTGTCATCAAATGACCAAAAGGATCGAATATGAGGACTAACGCCCCTGAAGAATATCAAGTTGATGAAGGAGCGCCAGCGTTGTTGGGGTCGTTTGTCGTAGTAGGGCTTGCCGCAGTGTCGTCCAAGTCTTCATTTTCATCAGTGTCGCACGATGATGAATATGAGCTGGCCACCAGAGAAGGAACCTTGACCTTCTTGAATTTCTTCGATGGAGGTGCAGACCAGTCAAAATCTTCATTGAGACCCATTTTCTTCAGATCTTCTTCACCATACAGATGTGACAGGATTGCCCAGGTGCGACCAAAGACTTGATGGAGGTAATAGTGGTTTTTCTTCACTTCATTGTGTGTGGCAGTCATGTTGTGAAGAAGTGAACCAAACTGATGCTTAACCCATTTGTGATTTCGATCCACCTTCTGGTGAAGACTAAGCAGAAGTTCACGGTCAGTCATCACGCGCGGAGCAGTGGCTTGAGGAGTGGACTTGGTTGCATTGGCAGAGTCATGTGTGGCAGAGTCATCATTGGTGGAATAAGATGTAGCTTTGCGAAACTGACCATCCAATGGACGAATGCCTTCATCTATTACAGTTGGTGCCTTGCCCTTTCCATCAACTGAGGAATATGTCTGCTTGAGGACTTCAATTGGGGGCAAGTAGCTGAGGTGATTCTGGAAATCGGCTTTGTAGTTGAGTGAAGACCTTGTCCTGAGGAATCTCATAATCCAAGGTGCATAAGGCTTCAGCTCAAACGGAGATAGTGCAACATTTGCCATAGTCCTCATGAAGAAATCGTGATAATTGACAGGAATGCCATGAACGATGTTGAATACCAGATTCTTCATGATGCCAACAATTTCCTCATCAGATGAGTCATGGCCTTTGATAGGACTGATTGTCCTCGTAAGAATACGATAGACAGTTCTGCGCACGTATAGCAATTCCTTCACAAGGAATTTGGTTCTTGGTGCTTGACCTGGCTTCAAAGGTTTCATCAGCACCTGCATGTAATGATGTGTGAGCTCATGTTCACTATAGATGCAGTGAGCTTCTTCAAGGGGAGGACTGAGTGGTAGAGCCCGAAGCAATTCAGAGGCTGGTGCAGTGTAGTGAGTGTTTTCAGACATCCAGTCCAGCACCCATGAATTCACATCTTCAGCATCTCCGGTGATGTGCAGCGTTCCATAGAATTGAAGAATCAGTTCTTCATTCCAATCGCAGATGTCAGAGCAAAAGTTTAGCAGTCCAGCGTCGTGAAGAACACTGAGGACTGGTGCGAAGCACGGCAGAGATTCCATATCCACGTGAGGAATATGCTCATGGTAGAAGATCTTCTCCTTGTTGAACAGCACTGAGGAATAGAAATTTGCTTGACTAGCAGTCCAGAAACGCCTCTTCCTAATGCGAGCAGAGTTATATGGGTTGTAATCTTTGAAGAATATGTGCTCGCCAAAGAAATCATCAGCCTTGAACTTTTGCTTGCGTGAGAATGGATCCTTTGGCTTCGGCAGAGGAGTGTCAGTGAGTTGCATCACGACCTCAGGAATCTCAATCGCAGGTTCTTCAGGCTGAGGAATTTCTGGTTCCTCCTCAGTGCAGTCTGCGTCATTGGTTGTTCAGCAGCAGCAGTTTCTTCAGCGCTAGTGGCTGGAATTCCCTCATGGACAGATGCAGTGGGATGAGTTTCTTCAGAGCCCATTTGTACAGTTTGTGTGGGGGACTGAGGAATTTGCTGTAGAGGGGTTAACATTGGAGAGTTTGGATGCTGACTTTCCCAGAATTCGTCACTGATTACAGGTGTGGAGCAGCCAACGTCCACATCTTCATCTTCCATTTCTTCAACGCCAGCCTCTTCAGCTGTGAACGGAGGCATAGGCGAGGAGATGATAGGTGTTGAAGGGATCACATCCACTTCAATTTCTTCATCCAACGATTCAGACGAAGCAGCAGAAGGAGTTTCTTCATCAGATCCGCTGGGGATCACATATTCTTCATCAAAAGGAACAAGGTCCTTTGATGGCCTGGTTGAGATGGGAACAACATCAATCGGATTTGCAAATGAACTTGTCATAGGCTTCATTTTCTTCAGAGCTGAAGAATCTGAAGCAACTGATGCTTTCCTTTTCTTCACTGCAGCACGCTCTGCAGCCTTGGTCTTCTTCACATGTGATGCAGATGGAAGGATGTGAGTTGAAGTTGGTGCATGAGCAGCTGAGGAATATGGTTGATTTTCTTCAGGCACAACTAATGCAGTTGCCCTGAGTTCTTCATTTTCTTCAAGCGCACCACTAGTGGGTGCCCTGGCAATTTCTTCAGTGGCTGGAATGCAGTCATCAGCCCTGGAACTCACATTTTCTTCAGCAGCCTGATTGTCATTAGCGGTGCTGGCATTTTCTTCAGTAGGCTGAGCAGATGCTTCAGCCTGAGGAATTTCCTGTTGCGTTGGGGCTGCAACATTGGAAGTGAAGTGCAACGCCCTCGATGCGGCTATATCTCCCACGTGTCGAAGCACGACTTAGAGGCATAACCGCATTGAAAGCAATTTCGCAAGTGAGGTAATCTTTGCAAACAACCCATGTAATACAATAAGGGAAAAGATACATAGTTGGCTTACAATCGCCACTTCACACAAATACATGAATAAAGCATTACATCATCCAGATACAATCAAGGTCCGACTACGGAACCAAAATAAAAGAAGACTACCCCAAATGCTACACAGATCCCCGATCGTCCCAACTGGGCTCCACTACTGATCAACTGGAACAAAACAACACAAAGGACAAGATCTTCATCGAACTCCTCCTTGAGCTTGGTTGCGTCACCTGCACGATATCATCGGCACCTGCAAGCTGGTTTTGGAAGTATCTGTGAGTCACGGGGACTCAGCAATCTCACACCCTCGCGATCAAGACTATTTAAGCTTATAGGTAAGGTAAAGGTATGAGGTGGAGCTCCAGCAAGCGACTAGCATATTTGGTGGCTAACAACGCAAATGAGAGCGAGAAGAGGAGGCAAAAGCACGGTCGAACAACTATGATCAAGAAGTGATCCTAGAACAACCTACATCAAACATAACTCCAACACCGTGTTCACTTCCCGGACTCCGCCGAGAAGAGACCATCACGGTTACACACGCGGTTCACGTATTTTAATTTAAGATCAACTTCAGGTTTTCTACAACCAGACATTAACAAATTCCCATCTTCCCATAACCGCGGGCACGGCTTTCGAAAGTTCAAATCCCTACAGGGGTGTCCCAACTTAGCCCATCACAAGCTCTCACGGTCAACGAAGGATGTTCCTTCTAGCGGGAAGACCCGATCAGACTCGGAATCTTGGTTACAAGACATTTCGACAATGGTAAAACAAGACCAGCAAAGCCACCCACATGTGCCGACAAATCCCGATAGGAGCTGCACATATCTCGTTCTCAGGGCACAAGGGATTGTCCAAACTTCCGGTAGGCCAACCCAGAGTTGCCCCTGGTGGTCACCGGCGTCTGACAGGTTGGACCAACACTTAGAGGAGCACTGGCCCGGGGGGTTAAAATAAAGATGACCCTCGGGCTGGCCGACCCAAGGGAAAGAAAAGGCTAGGTGGCAAATGGTAAAACCAATGTTGGGCCTTGCTGGAGGAGTTTTATTCAAGGCAAACTGTCAAGGGGTTCCCATTATAACCCAATCGCGTAAGGAACGCAAAATCCGGGAACATAACACCGATATGACGGAAACTAGGGCGGCAAGAGTGGAACAAAACACCAGGCATAAGGCCGAGCCTTCCACCCTTTACCAAGTATATAGATGCATTAATTAAATAAGAGATATTGTGATATCCCAACAATAAACAATGTTCCAACAAGGAACGATCTCCAATCTTCACGTGCAACTAACAACGCTATAAGAGGGGCTGAGTAAAGCGGTAACATAGCTAAACAACGGTTTGCTAGGACAAGGTGGGTTAGAGGCTTGGCTCAACAATATGGGAGGCATGATAAGCAAGTGGTAGGTATCGCAGCATAGGCATAGCAAAAGAGTGAGCAACTAGCAAGTAAAGATAGAAGTGATTTCGAGGGTATGGTCATCTTGTCTGAAATCCCGCAAGGAAGAATAACAAGTCCATGAAGAAGACAAGCGGACGTAGCCAACGTATCCTCACAAACGCAACGTTACCGGATTACTGAGAAGAAGTACACCGGAAAGAAAGCAAACAATACAGTGAACAAACATCACATAAGCATGTCACGATGCGCAAACAAGTATGATGCATGTCCGGTTTAATGAGGCATGGTATGGAAAAGTGCACAAACAACACTGCAAGTTAAGTGGAGCTCAATATGCATCGGGATGCATATTGACAAAACACCACATTCCATTATTTAGTTCGATCTCGTTTATGTACCCAACAATATTAAATGTTTATTAACATGGCAAGGGGTGAAGCACAACAAACTACCTATCTAGGCAAGTTTAAATGAGCCCGGAAACAACGAACAACAATTCTGGTAAATCCCCATATGCATATATTAGGTTTGTTACTGTTCTTCCCCAAACACAATTTTAGAGTTATTAAACATGCAAAGTGGTGCCACCATGTTAAACTAGGCATTTTTCCACCCCATTTACATATAAAGTTTGTTAGGTTTGGAGCTACGGTTATTTAGTTATGAATTAAAGCATTTTAACATGGCATATGAGCAAATTTAACCAAACAGAATTTTAAACATTTCAAACATAGATGAAAGTTGGATATTATTAAACTAGACAAAATTCTAAGCAACTTTCATATTAAGTTTGTTTTAATCCGATGCACGGTTATTAAGTTATTATATGCATGAAGTTTAGGGACCTTTCTGTAAAACAGCAGGTTTCTGGAAAAATGATTAAATTCGTAGATCTGGGAAAAATGTAGAAGCGGGACGAAACTGGTTGGCGGCCCAGCAGAGAGGAGGGGCTGGCGCTCACCTAGCTGGGCCAAGCCCAGTTCGGTGGGAGGAAGCCGGGCAGGCCGATTGCGGGGCCTTGGAGCATCTGGGCCAGACCAACGGTGCCAGCGATGCAGGGGGGTTGAGGCGCTTGTCCTCCTCATGCCTGGTGCAGGCGCAGGAGCAGAGACGGGGACGGCGGCGCCCGAAGTCAACGACAGGGCAGCGGCGACTCCGGCAGGTGAGGGCGGCGGGGAGGAGCGGAGAGGAACGGATCTGGGTGGATCTGGCCTCGAGGAATCCGTTCCAGGCGACGACGAGGTTCTCCGGCGACGGACAGGGCAACACTGGATGCAGGGAGCGAGGCGCAGGCGCTAGAAGGCTCGGGCGATGGCATTCGACGAGGTCGACGAAGCTATGAACTTGCACGGCGACGGACGGGTCCAGCTTGACAGAAACATGGCGCTCCGGCGAGGACCATGAGGCGCGCTGCTGACGGCAGAGTCCTGATCCCTGAGAATGAGGCGGGAGGCACATGGGGTGCGGGGCGAGCCTCCTACGCTGCGGGCGGCCCGCGGTTCATGGCGGGTGGAGGACGACATGGAGGAGCTGCTGGAGGTCACCGGCTCGGGCGATGGTTGCAGGTGCAGGGCGCCTGGCCTCGGGTCGTCGTCAGCCGGCCGGCGCGATGCGGTGAGGCGCTCGGGAGATCGGGAGCCCGATCCAGAGCGAGGGAAGCTGCGGGAAGGAATGGATCTGGCTGGTGGTTGGCTCGGTGCTGAAAACAAGGAAAGTGGCGGCGGGGAGCGATTGGATGGATGGGACAAGATCCCTAATTCCTAGGGTTGCCTATTAGGGCATGTACAATGGTTGATAAGATAGTCTTATCTTAAGTTTAACATGTAAATTAGAGATGACAAAAAAACATGTCTACAATGGGTCATCTTTTAGTCTTATCTTCAATAATTAGTTGTTCCTAAAAACATGGTGAGACAAATTGTGCTAAGAGATCATCTCTTGTCTTCTCTTAAATAAGATAAGACAAGCCTTTTCTTATCATTTCTCTCTCCTCCACCTCATCATTTATCCTACCTGGCACTCTTAAGATAGAACCATTGTACATGCCCTTATATACGCTGGTGGATTAGGTTAGGGGCTAACGGAACCCTCCGATCGTAAACGGATGGACAGAAAAAAAATATGTTAGGAAGTCCAATTAACAAAATGGAGACGTTTTGTAGATGTTTGGGGTTGATCCGGATCCAACGGTGACGATTGTCCGGGTCGGGTCCGGGACAACTCTCGGACGCGCGCGAGGGGCCGATGCACTGTGTAAGGAGGGGGTTTTGGGGCCTGGGGGTTGGGGGTTGGTAGCGGACTGTGCAGAAAGCTTTGGGCTAAGAGAAGAGAAGAGAGAGAGGGCCCGGCAGTAGTTTCCGGAGACCGAAAACGTCCGACGATAGACCGGCTATACTGCCGCTATAGTTTAACGGTTGCGCTATCAAATGAACTCTGAATGCGATGAAACTTGGCAGGCAGTCTATCTACACTAAAATAAGACCACATGCCAACTTTCGACCCATTCTGAGAACATTTTCCGGCCACTTATAAAATAATATTTCGGACATGCCGCGGGCGCGTGCAAGTGTGTCTGGACTCAGAACGGACAACAGACGGAACTGGGGAACCCGGACGGATGCAAGTTTTGAAAACATGATGATGCAATGTAGATGATGACATGGCAAGATGCGACACGCAAGCAAAAGACAAGGCAACAACAACGAATAACTGGAAGACACCTGGCGCAACGGACTCGGGGCGTCACATGAAGTTATCCGCAAGTTTCACAAAACGAACCTTGGCTCCAAGCCAATCATCGCGATATGCATCAAAGTCATCACTGAGTTTCTTGATCTCAGTCTGGATAGTGACAATTTCTTCACTTGTCATAGAGACAACGTTTTTCTTCAGATAGCGCTCTTTCTTGTACTGCGCTTTCTTGATCTGCCTGGCCTTCTCAAATTTCCACTTTTCTTCTTGAATGAAGTGGGTCAGCATGTGACTTTGGCCAGGAGTCAGCTTGAAGTTAGGCATGGGAGTGTTGGGGTCCTTGTGCCAGTCCAATGTAGTCGAGGATCAACTTGGGATCCAAAAGCAGTGGCACCTATGATCCTTTGGCTCTGGCGGCCCTGACTTGCCTGTCTCTGATGATTTCTGCAAGTTCATCATCATCAACTTCATCTTCTTCAGATGGCACTTGGAAGGCGACTTGTTTCTTCTGAGGACTTGGGCGAGGACCTCGTCCAGCGGTGGCCTTTGTCTTCAGGAGTGAGGGGCCAGCTGAGGAACTTGGTGCAGCTGAGGAACTAGCTGAGGGATTAGGCGGAGGAGCTGAGGACTTTGGAGGAACAGGAGCAGCATGAGGAATTGGCCGTGAGGGCTTTGAGGATTCTGACCGTGAAGGCATTGCTGAGGAACTTGGCCTTGAGGGCATTGTTGGTGAAGCACTTGGCTTGCACGCAGGCTTCTTTAACATAGCCTTCTTTGGCTTGAGAGCAAAGGCCTCAGCAGAGGCAGCAGCAGCAGCAGAGTCTTCATTGAATTTCCTCACTGCTTCTTTGGCTTGCTTAGCCAACTTGGCTTGGCGCTTGGGCCATTCATCAGGATAGTCCTCACCGCGCTTGAGACTGGTGGGATCAGCGATTTGGCTAGGTGCCAATGGAGCTCTTGGGCATGGAGGATTGAGTGTGAATTTCTTCATATACTTAGGAGTGACATATCTGTACTCCCTCCATTCTCTTGCCCATCTCCTCTCTATCTTCTGAATGCGCACTTTGTGCTCATTCTTGGTTTCCTTAGTAGGTGTGCAGTACCCAGCATATATTTCATCAGGGATCTCAAACGTTGTATTTACCTCAGGCCTCTTTCCTCCCTTCTGTGGCTTCTTACCGTCAGCCATTTTCTTCAGTTGAGGAATTTGAACAATTGAATTCTCTGAAGAAGTATGCAACTTTTCTTCGAGGAACGCTGCAAATGAGTTAAGTTGATGAGAACCTAGTGATTCAGCAGCTGACATGTGTACCTGTGAACAGAGTATAGTTGCGAGGAATTTGGATAGGTCATATGCGTTCTCAGAGGGTTTTTCAAAAGAACAACTTTGAGGAATTTGACCAGATGAGTCTTGAAGAATTTCACTAAGCGTTCTTTGTCTTAGGTTCCAGAGTTGTATAGATCAAAGATCCACACAATTGAGGAATCTTGAAGAAAATGATGCTTAGAGAAACGAATCAAGAACAGATGACTTGTGAGGTGTTTAGTGTGTGAAACTATGAAGAAAAACACTTTTGAAGATTTTGAAGATAATCATTCGAATCAACGAGGGCAGTAAAAGTAACTTTTAATTACCCTGGACGAAGAACACGACGAACTGGAGTAAGGAGATGTGAAGTTCGTCTGTGCCGATCTTCCACGCCCTAACTTGGCGGAGGAAGACGGCTACGGCGGCGGCGGAGTGAAGATTTCCACGGTCGGTGCGAGTACATCGGCGACGAGGTCGACGCAGTGAAGCTCTTCCTCACCGGCGGCGATGAAGTAGCGGTGGCGCTAGGGTTTGAGAAGCTCGAGCTGGAGAGAGAGGTCGAGCGGACTAAAAGAAGTGAGGAAGGGGCAGAGGGGTATTTATAGCCACGGTGAAAAACTGCTCGCCCGAAGAAATTGGACGAATGTGCCCCTGACCCTTCTCATTCGCTTGACATGTGTCACCCACGTACTGAGAGGTGGAGATCGTGTGCGATGGTGGGTGAGTGGATAAGTATAACGTGGGATGCGGAACGGTTTGAGCGGCAAAGCCGAAAATTTTGATAAGATAGGTTTTAAAGTTCCGTTCGCAATTTATTCAGCTGACAAGGACACAATGAAGATTTTGAACGAGTTTCAAATAGAACGCACATGAAGAATTTGTGAATAGATTGGGTTGAGTATAGCATAGAGGGGGAAGGGTCCGATCACATTCACTTAGCAGAAAAACCAACTTGAAGAATTAGCAATAAGTGAATGATGTAGAGGACATAAACTTATATGTATATAGCCAATGAAGAAAAACGACGGAAGCAGTGAAGACAATGCAAAGTTGAAGAATATGAATAATTGAGGAATTTCAACTTTTGGTGGTGGCGTGACCCACCATATAAGAATGATGATTTCAGACACTACGTACAATTATCGTAGGGTTCTGAGAATCAAATTCTTTGTTAATTTCTTCACACTAAGAGTGTTATTCTTCATTGAATTGAAGAAAAACGTTTCTTCATGTGTTGCACATCTAAGTCATCAATTTTGCATAAGTGTTAGGATGAGTGTCCTTTTCAAAGAACATTCGAAGATTCTAGGATGTTTAGCTCACACCGCAACTTGCTAAATCTCTTCTCATCCAAGGGCTTTGTGAAGATATCGGCTAGCTGTTCTTCAGTCTTCACATGCTCAATAGAAATGTCGCCCTTCAACACATGATCACAAAGAAAATGATGATGAATCTGAATGTGCTTTGTCTTCGAGTGTTGAACTGGGTTGTGAGCAATCTTGATGGCACTCTCGTTGTCACAGAAGAGAGGCACATTCTTCATGTTGATGCCGTAGTCCTTGAGAGTTTGCTTCATCCATAGCAGTTGAGAACAGCAAGAACCAGCGGCAATGTACTCAGCTTCAGCAGTAGATAGTGATACGCAGTTCTATTTCTTCGAGGACCAACAGACCAAAGATCGTCCGAGGAAATGACATGTACCAGATGTTGACTTGCGGTCCACACGATCACCAGCATAGTCAGAGTCAGAATATCCAATGAGATCAAAAGCCGAGCCCTTGGGGTACCATAATCCAAGTGTTGGTGTGTGAGCTAGATATCGAAGAATGTGCTTCACAGCCTTATGGTGTGATTCCTTCGGTGTAGCTTGAATCGGGCACACATGCAAACACTAAGCATTATATCTGGCCTAGATGCACATAAGTACAATAAAGAACCAATCATGGAGCGGTATACCTTATGATCGAAGTCAATACCATTTTCATCAGTGCACAGATGACCATTTGTGGGCATAGGAATTTTGACGCCTTTGCAATCTTGCATGCCGAATTTCCTCAGTACATCCTTGAGGTATTTCTCCTGAGATATGAATATGCCATTGCGTTCTTGACGAATTTGAAGACCTAAGAATAATTTCAACTCTCCCATCATAGACACTTGGTATTCTTCACTCATCATATAGGCAAATTCATCACTATAACGTTGGTCAGTACAGCCAAAGATAATATCATCAACATATATTTGGCACACAAACAATTCACCATCATAAGATTTAGTGAAAAGAGTAGGGTTTGAAGCCTTTCGTCATGAGGAATTCCTTCAAAGTATCATACCACGCCCGTGGGGCCTGCTTGAGGCCATAGAGGGCCTTGTTGAGTCTGAAGACTTTGTCAGGATTCTTTGGATCTTCAAAACCTGGGGGTTGAGCAACATATACTTCTTCCTCAAGCTTACCATTGAGGAATGCACTTTTCACATCCATTTGATATAAAGTGATATCATGATGGTTAGCATAAGCAAGTAATATGCGAATAGCCTCAAGTCTAGCAACAGGTGCAAAAGTTTCATCGAAATCAATTCCTTCAACCTGTGTGTAGCCTTGAGCTACAAGCCGTGCCTTATTCCTCACCACAAGGCCATTTTCATCTTGCTTGTTGCGGTAGATCACTTTGTGCCGATGATATTGTGCTTGCGAGGATCTGGACATTTGACCAGTTCCCAGACATTGTTGAGCTCGAACTGATGTAATTCTTCTTGCATGGCCTGAATCCACTCAGGCTCCAGAAATGCTTCATCTACCTTAGTGGGCTCTGTAATAGAGACAAAAGCATAGTGCCCACAAAATTTAGATAAATGTGAAGCTTTTGAGCGTGTGAGAGGACCTGGCGCTTTGATGTCATTGATGATCTTTTCAACTTGCACTTCTTTTGCAATGCGAGGATGATCTGGTTGCCATTGAAGAATTTGATCAGTGTTTTCTTCAGCACCATTTTCTTCAGCATTTTCTTCAGGTGCATTAGCTCGACGTTCTTCATGTTCTGGAATGAATTCTTCAGCAGATTCTTCAGTGGGAATGACATCCTCAATACCCTTGAACTTGATAGTTTTCTCAGGTGCTGGTTCATCTATCACAGTAGGTAGGTGCTCTCTTTGCGAGCCATTAGTTTCATCAAACCGCACATCTACAGTTTCAAAAACCTTGTGAAGAACGTTGTTGAAGACTCTATAGGTGTGCGAGTCCTTCCCGTAACCAAGCATAAAACCTTCATGTGCTTTCGGTACAAATTTTGAGTTGTGATGATGATCTCTAATCCAACATTTAGCACCGAAGACTTTGAAATAACTTACATTGGGTTTCTTATTAGTGAGGAGTTCATAGGCGGTTTTCTTGAAGAATTTGTGAAGATATACTCTGTTGATGATGTGCCACGCAGTATCAATTGCCTCAGTCCAGAACCGACGAGGCGTTTTGTATTCATCAAGCATAATGCGAGCCATCTCAGTAAGAGTCCTGTTCTTACGCTCCATGATGCCGTTCTGCTGAGGAGTATAAGGAGCAGATAACTCATGAGTAATACCAAGTTCATCAAGATAGTCATCGAGACCAGAATTCTTGAACTCAGTGCCATTGTCACTTCTGATGGGCTTGATCTTCACACCAAAGTTGGTTGAAGCCCTCGAGGAAAATCGTTTGAAGACTTCCTGCACTTCATGTTTGTAAGTAACAAGGTGTACCCATGTGTAACGAGAGTAATCATCAACAATAACAAAGCCATATTGAGATGCTTCATTTGAAATAGCAGAATAATGATTAGGACCAAAGAGATCCATGTGAAGCAATTCAAATGGGCGAGTGGTGGTCATGATAGTCTTCGCTGGATGCTTGGCCTTCGTCATCTTCCCAGCTTCACAGGCTCCGCATAGGTGATCCTTGAGGAATTTGACATTCTCGATGCCAATGACATGCTTCTTCTTCGCAAGTGTGTGCAAATTCCTCATGCCTGCATGACCAAGTCGTCGATGCCAGAGCCAGCCTTCTGAAGCTTTTGCAAGTAAGCACATGGCTGGTTGTGGTCCTGTAGACAAATCAACAATATACAGGTCTCCTCTCCTAAAGCCTTCGAAGACTTTGGAATTGTCAGCTTCCATAACCACAACACAATGGTACTTGCCAAAGACAACAACCATATCAAGATCACAAAGCATTGAGACAGACATAAGGTTGTATCCTAAGGACTCAACAAGCATGACTTTGTCCATGTGTCGATCCTTTGTGATCGCAACCTTACCTAGACCCAATACCTGACTTTTGCCTTTGTCAGCAAAGATGATATGCTTCAGATGCGATGGAGATAATGGAGCATCCATCAATAGATTCTTGTCACCAGACATGTGGTTTGTACATCCACTATCGAGGACCCACTCAGTAGCTTTAGGTTGATCATCCTGCAGATGAATTAGTGCAGCTTACAAACTCATATACTTCATCAGTGAAGAATATGACATCAATTCATCAGATCAATTTCATCAAGCAAAAGAACAGATAAAGCAATATGAGGACATGAGAGATGAAAGTTCATTTCTTCATGATTAGCCTGCATCCTTTCAGGCATACTCAGGTCTCCAGCAAATTCTTCGGACGATTACGTACGTCTGGAGACCTGACCCTGCAGAAGAGATTAGTTCTTTTTCTTCACCACCCACATCTGAAGGGGTGGCAAAGAGTTCATCACTCTGCGAGCTCCATACGAGAAGGATGGCATAGAAGCCAGTCCATTTCGTTTCACATAAGAGGGGTTAGAATAAGCATAAGAGTAAGCAGAGAAATTCCTCGAGGACCTATGGACATAATAATTTGAAGAATAATGCACATATCCATAATCCTTAGATCTTTCCTGCGAAACAGACGGGTTAGCACGATGATGTTCATATGAGGACTTTGATCCTTTTGAGGAATATGATCCATGTGAGGAGTTTGGTCCGTATGAGGACTTGGATCCATATGAAGAATTTGGTCCATATGAAGAATTTGATCTGGGGTTCCTATTCTACACAGGTGGCGTCATGATGAAATTCACCTGAAGATTTTCAAGGCATCTTTTGGGAACCCAGATTTTCTTCATAGGGGAGCCGTTCCTGCAGTTAGTGCGCAACATATCTAGCAAATACTTCACCATTCTGATTTTTGAACAGTTTATAGTTGGAGTCACTTGACTCATCATCAGAATGAGGAGATTCACATGCAAATCCAGATAAGTTAGATGGATCAACTGGAGGTCCCTTTGCAGCAACCCATGTAGTTTTGGGGTACTGCTCAGGCTTCCAATATGTACCATTAGCATTGAGTTTCCTCTCAAAGGAAATACCCTCTTTCCTAGGGTTCCTGTTGAGGATCTGGTTTTTAAGCACATCACAAAGAGTGTGATGCCCTTTGAGGATTTTGTACATGCCTGTCATGTACAATTCCTTCAGCCCTGCATCGTCAGTGATACTAGCAATGTCCTCAGATGAGGAATTAGTGATAGCATAGGCATGTGAAGAATTTGAAACATTAGTAGCATTTGAACATTCAGGTGAAGAATTAGCAGATTCACGTTCAATGCACTTCAAGCATGGAGGAACAAATTCTTCCTGAGATGCGTTGATTTGTTGAGCAAGTAATGAATCACACTCCTTCTGAAGATCTTCATAACTCACTCTTAGCTTTTCAAGATCTTGCTTTCTTTGAAGAAATTCATAAGAAAGCTTCTCATGATCGGATAAGAGAGTGTTATGATGACTTTGAAGATTGTCAAACCTAGTCTGAAATCTCTGAAGATTTTCAGTCAAGGCTTTAGTGCAATCCATTTCTTCACCCAACATATCATCACTTTTGTCTATCATGTTTTGAACCTTTTCTAAAGCTCTTTGTTGTTTTACAGCAATCTTAGCAAGTTTAGAATAGCTGGGCTTAAGATTTTCATCAGATTCATTCTCACTTGATTCAGATGAGGTATATTTGAGTACCTTGGCACCCTTTGCCATGAAGCAATAGGTGGGAGCGTAGTCATTATCCCCTTCATCAGCTTTGTTGGTGAGGTTATTTTCTTCAGTGTTGAAGATAGACTTGCTAACGAATGCAGTAGCGAGAGCTAGGCTCGCCACTCTGGATTCGGACTCCTCAGATGACTCCTCTTCCTCATTTTCTTCAGATTCAGCCTCAGAGTCCATTTCCTTGCCAATGAATGCCCTGGCCTTCTTGGAGCTGCTCTTCTTGTGATATGAAGGCCTTGAGAATTTTGATGATGAGGATTTTGTGGATTTCTTATTTTTCTTCGCATCATCAGAACTGTAATCCTTGTATTTCTTCTTCTTTGATTCCTTTTCCCATTGAGGACAATCTTGAATGTAATGTCCAGGCTTCTTGCATTTGTGGCAGAGCCTCCTCTTGTAGTCACTGGATGAGGAATCACTGCTCCTTGAGGGTCTTCCAAGGCGACCACATCTTGAGAACTTTTGGAACTTCTTCACAAGCAGAGCCAGATCATGGCTTAGTTCCTCAGGATCACCAAGGCTGCTACCAGAGTCTTCATCTTTGGACTCAGATACTGCCTTGGCCTTCAGTGCACATGTTCTGCCATAGCTTGAACCATAGAGATCTCTCTTTTCAGCAAGTTGGAACTCATGAGTATTTAGCCTTTCAAGAATATCAGCGGGATCAAGTGACTTGTAATCAGCACGTTCTTGTATCATCAATGCCAGAGTGTCAAATGAGGAATCAAGCGATCTCAGCAATTTCTTCATCGCCTCATGGTCGGTGATGTCAGTGGCACCAAGTGCTTGAAGCTCATTTGAGATGTCAGTGAGGCGATCGAAGGTTTGTTGAACATTTTCATTGTCGAGTCTTTTGTAGCAGTTGAAGAGATTGCGAAGAACATCAACTCGAGAGTCACGCTGAGTTGAGACTCCTTCATTCACTTTGGACAACATGTCCCAGATAAGCTTCACTGTCTCCAAAGCACTCACTCTGCCATACTGTCCTTTGCTCAGATGGCCACATATGATATTCTTCGCTTGAGAGTCGAGTTGCTTGAATCTCTTCACATCAGTAGCATTCAGAGAAGGTGTGACTGAGGGAACACCATTTTCCACAACATACCAGAGATCGTTATCAATTGCTTCAAGATGCATTCGCATCTTATTCTTCCAGTAGGGGTAGTCCGTCCCATCGAAGGTAGGACACCCTGCAGAGACCTTTATCATACCTGCGGTCGACATAACTAAAACTCCAGGCGGTTAAACCAAAATCACACGGAACAAGGGAGTACCTTGCTCTGATACCAATTGAAAGTGCGTTATATCGACTAGAGGGGGTGAATAGGCGATTTTTATGAAATTCTTCACTAAGGAATTTGCCGGTGAGGAAATTCCTTAGCGAAGAACTACTAGCAGCGGAATGAGTACTCAAAAGTAAACATAACAGAATACAAGCATAGTCATCATGATGAAATGAAGACAGGCACAGAGTACAGAAGCGTAAGCACAGGATAACACAGGATGAAGACAAACAGGCTGAAGAAATTGAACTGAGGAAATTGAGAAAGTCTTCAGTCAAAGTCTTCAAACACAGATATGAACAAGCACACAACACAGTTATGAGGAAATGGAAGAGTTGAGGAAATAGAACCAGTAAGCTTGGTGAAGACAATGATTTGGTAGACCAGTTCCAACTGTTGTCTCAGCTGTACGTCTGGTTGGAGCGGCTGGGCATTTAAACTCGAGGACACACAGTCCCGGACACCTAGTCCTGAACACGCAGCTTAGGACACCCAGTCCTCACCATATTCTCCTTGAACTAAGGTCACACAGACCTCGTCCAATCACTCGTGGTAAGTCTTCAGGCGACTTCCAAACCTTCACAAACTCGCTCACTCGTGTTGGGGAACATTGCAGAAAACAAAAATTTTCCTACGGTTTCACCAAGATCCATCTATGAGTTCATCTAGCAACGAGTGATCGGATTGCATCTACATACCTTTGTAGATCATGCGCGGAAGCATTCAAAGAACGGGGATGAGGAAGTCGTACTCGACGTGATCCAAATCACTGGAGATCCTAGCGCCGAACGGACGGCACCTCCGCGTTCAACACACGTACGGTCAGCGTGACGTCTCCTCCTTCTTGATCCAGCAAGGGGGAAGGAGAGGTTGATGAAGATCAAGCAGCACGACGGCGTGGTGGTGGATGCCGGGGTCACCGCAGCAGGGCTTCGCCGTTCTACTACGAGAGGGAGAGGTGTAGCAGGGTAGAGGGAGGCGCCAAGACTCAAGGGTGCGGCTGCCCCTCCCTCCCCCCTTTATATAGGCTCCCCTAGGGGGGGCGCCGGCCCTAGGTGATGGGATCTCCTAGGGGGGCGGCGGCCAAGGGGTGGAGTGCCCCCCAAGCCAGGTGGGGCGGCCCCCACCCTAGGGTTCCCAACCCTAGGCGCATGGGGTGGGCCAAGGGAGGCGCACCAGCCCACTATGGGCTGGTTCCCCTCCCCACTTTAGCCCATGGGGCCCTCCGGGATGGGTGGCCCCACCCGGTGGACCCCCGGGACCCTTCCGGTGGTCCCGGTACAATACCGGTGACCCCAAAACTCTCCCGATGGCCGAAACTGCACTTCCTATATATAATTCTTCACCTCCGGACCATTCCGGAACTCCTCGTGACGTCCGGGATCTCATCCGGGACTCTGACCAACTTTCGGGTTACTGCATATTATATCTCTACAACCCTAGCATCACCGAACCTTAAGTGTGTAGACCCTACGGGTTCGGGAGACATGTAGACATGACCGAGATGGCTCTCCGGTCAATAACCAACAGCGGGATCTGGATACCCATGTTGGCTCCCACATGCTCCTTGATGATCTCATCGGATGAACCATGATGTCGAGGATTCAAGCAACCCCGTATACAATTCCCTTTGTCAATCGGTATGTTACTTGCCCGAGATTCGATCGTCGGTATCCCAATACCTCGTTCAATCTTGTTACCGGCAAGTCACTTTACTCGTATCGTAATGCATGATCCCGTGACCAGACACTTGGTCACTTTGAGCTGATTATGATGATGCATTACCGAGTGGGCCCGGAGATACCTCTCCGTCATACGGAGTGACAAATCCCAGTCTTGATCCGTGTCAACCCAACAGACACTTTCGGAGATACCCGTAGTATACCTTTATAGTCACCCAGTTACGTTGTGACGTTTGGTACACCCAAAGCACTCCTACGGTATCCGGGAGTTACACGATCTCATGGTCTAAGGAAAAGATACTTGACATTGGAAAAACTCTAGCAAACAAACTATACGACCTTGTGCTATGTTTAGGATTGGGTCTTGTCCATCACATCATTCTCCTAATGATGTGATCTCGTTATCAATGACATCCAATGTCCATAGTTAGGAAACCATGACTATCTGTTGATCAACGAGCTAGTTAACTAGAGGCTTACTAGGGACATGTTGGTGTCTAAGTATTCACACATGTATTACGATTTCTGGATAACACAATTATAGCATGAATAAAAGACAATTATAATGAACAAGGAAATATAATAATAATCCTTTTATTATTGCCTCTAGGGCATATTTCCAACAGTCTCCCACTTGCACTAGAGTCAATGATCTAGTTACATTGTGATGAATCGAACACCCATGGAATTCTGGTGTTGATCATGTTTTGCTCTAGGGAGAGGTTTAGTCAATGGATCTTCTACATTCAGGTCCGTATGTACTTTACAAATATCTATGTCTCCATCTTGAACATTTTCACGAATGGAGTTGAAGCGACGCTTGATGTGCCTGGTCTTCTTGTGAAACCTGGGCTCCTTGGCAAGTGCAATAGCTCCAGTTTTGTCACAGAAGAGTTTGATCGGCCCCGACGCATTGGGTATGACTCCTAGGTCAGTGATGAACTCCTTCACCCAAATTGCTTCATGCGCTGCCTCCGAGGCTGCCATGTACTCCGCTTCACATGTAGATCCCGCCACGACGCTCTGCTTGCAACTGCACCAGCTTACTGCCCCACCATTCAAAATATACACGTATCCGGTTTGTGACTTAGAGTCATCCAAATCTGTGTCGAAGCTAGCGTCGACGTAACCCTTTACGACGAGCTCTTCGTCACCTCCATAAACGAGAAACATTTCCTTAGTCCTTTTCAGGTACTTCAGGATATTCTTGACCGCTGTCCAGTGTTCCTTGCCGGGATTACTTTGGTACCTACCTACCAAACTTACGGCAAGGTTTACATCAGGTCTGGTACACAGCATGGCATACATAATAGAACCTATGGCTGAGGCATAGGGGATGACACTCATCTCTTCTATATCTTCTGTCGTGGTCGGACATTGAGCTGAGCTCAATTTCACACCTTGCAACACAGGCAAGAACCCCTTCTTAGACTGATCCATATTGAACTTCTTCAATATCTTATCAAGGTATGTGCTTTGTGAAAGACCTATGAGGCGTCTTGATCTATCTCTATAGATCTTGATGCCTAATATATAAGCAGCTTCTCCAAGGTCCTTCATTGAAAAACTTTTATTCAAGTAGGCCTTAATGCTGTCCAAAAGCTCTATATCATTTCCCATCAAAAGTATGTCATCTACATATAATATGAGAAATGCTACAGAGCTCCCACTCACTTTCTTGTAAACGCAGGCTTCTCCATAAGTCTGCATAAAACCGAACGCTTTGATCATCTCATCAAAGCGAATGTTCCAACTCCGAGATGCTTGCACCAGCCCATAAATCGAGCGTTGGGGCTTGCACACCTTGTCAGCATTCTTAGGATCGACAAAACCTTCCGGCTGCATCATATACAATTCTTCCTTTAGGAAACCATTAAGGAATGCCGTTTTGACGTCCATTTGCCATATCTCATAATCATAGAATGCGGCAATTGCTAACATGATTCGGACGGACTTCAGCTTCGCTACCGGTGAGAAAGTCTCATCATAGTCAACCCCTTGAACTTGTTGATAACCCTTAGCGACAAGCCGAGCTTTATAGATGGTCACATTACCATCCGCGTCTGTCTTCTTCTTAAAGATCCATTTATTTTCTATGGCTCGCCGCTCAACGGGCAAGTCAGTCAAAGTCCATACTTCGTTTTCATACATGGTTCCTATCTCAGATTTCATGGCTTCCAGCCATTTGTCGGAATCCGGGCCCGCCATCGCTTCTTCATAGTTCGAAGGTTCACCGTTGTCTAACAACATGATTTCCAAGACAGGGTTGCCGTACCACTCTGGTGCGGAACGTGTCCTTGTGGACCTACGAAGTTCAGTAGCAACTTGATCTGAAGTTTCATGATCATCATCATTAACTTCCTCTCTAGTCGGTGCAGGCACCTTAGGAACATTTTCTTGAGTTGCGCCATTTTCCGGTTCAAGAGGTAATACTTCATCAAGTTCTACTTTCCTCCCACTTACTTCTTTCGAGAGAAACTCCTTCTCTAGAAAGGATCCATTCTTGGCAACAAAGATCTTGCCTTCGGATCTGAGGTAGAAGGTATACCAATAGTTTCTTTAGGGTATCCTATGAAGACGCATTTTTCCGACTTGGGTTCGAGCTTTTCAGGTTGAAGTTTCTTGACATAAGCATCGCATCTCCAAACTTTTAGAAACGACAGCTTAGGTTTCTTCCCAAACCATAATTCATACGGTGTCGTCTCAATGGATTTTGACGGAGCCCTATTTAAAGTGAATGCGGCAGTCTCTAAAGCATAGCCCCAAAAAGATAGTGGTAAATCGGTAAGAGACATCATAGATCGCACCATATCTAATAGAGTGCGATTACGACGTTCGGACACACCATTACGCTGAGGTGTTCCAGGCGGCGTGAGTTGTGAAACTATTCCACATTTTCTTAAGTGTGTGCCAAACTCGTGACTCAAGTATTCTCCTCCACGATCTGATCGCAAGAACTTGATTTTCCTGTCATGTTGATTCTCAACCTCACTTTGAAATTCCTTGAACTTTTCAAAGGTCTCGGACTTGTGTTTCATTAAGTAGACATACCCATATCTACTCAAGTCACTCACTGAGGGTGAGAACATAACGATAACCACCGCGAGCCTCAACACTCATTGGACCGCACACATCAGTATGTATGATTTCCAATAAGTTGGTTGCTCACTCCATTGTTCCTGAGAACGGAGTCTTGGTCATTTTACCCATGAGGCATGGTTCGCACGTGTCAAATGATTCGTAATCAAGAGACTCTAAAAGTCCATCTGCATGGAGCTTCTTCATGCGTTTGACACCTATGTGACCAAGGCGGCAGTGCCACAAGTATGTGGGACTATCATTATCAACCTTACATCTTTTGGTACTCACACTATGAATATGTGTAGCATTACGCTCGAGATTCATTAAGAATAAACCATTCACCATCGGAGCATGACCATAAAACATATCTCTCATATAAATAGAACAACCATTATTCTCGGATTTAAATGAGTATCCATCTCGTATTAAACGAGATCCTGATACAATGTTCATGCTCAAACTTGGCACTAAATAACAATTATTGAGGTTCAAAACTAATCATGTAGGTAAATGTAGAGGTAGCGTGCCGATGGCGATCACATCGACCTTGGAACCATTCCCGACGCGCATCGTCACCTCATCCTTCGCCAGTCTCCGCTTATTCCGCAGCTCCTGCTTTGAGTTACAAATGTGAGCAACTGCACCGGTATCAAATACCCAGGAGCTACTATGAGTACTGATAAGGTACACATCAATTACACGTATATCACATATACCTTTCGTTTTGCCGGCCTTCTTGTCCGCTAAGTATTTGGGGCAGTTCCGCTTCCAGTGACCACTTTCCTTGCAATAAAAGCACTCAGTCTCGGGCTTGGGTCCATTCTTTGGCTTCTTCCCGGCAGCTTGCTTGCCGGGCGCGGCAACTCCCTTGCCGTCCTTCTTGAAGTTTTTCTTACCCTTGCCTTTCTTGAACTTAGTGGTTTTATTCACCATCAACACTTGATGTTCCTTTTTGACTTCTAGCTCTGCTGATTTCAGCATTGCAAATACTTCAGGAATGGTCTTTTCCATCCCCTGCATATTGAAGTTCATCACAAAGCTCTTGTAGCTCGGTGGAAGCGACTGAAGGATTCTGTCAATGACCGCGTCATCCGGGAGATTAACTCCCAGCTGAGTCAAGTGGTTATGTAACCCAGACATAGTGAGTATGTGCTCACTGACAGAACTGTTTTCCTCCATCTTACAACTGAAGAACTTGTTGGAGACTTCATATCTCTCGACCCAGGCATGAGCTTGAAAAACCATTTTCAGCTCTTTGAACATCTCATATGCTCCGTGTCTCTCAAAACGCTTTTGGAGCCCCGGCTCTAAGCTGTAAAGCATGCCGTACTGAACGAGGGAGTAATCATCGGTACGTGTCTGCCAAGCGTTCATAACGTCTTGTTCTGCAGGGAGAGCAGGTGCTTCACCTAGCGGTGCTTGTAGGACATAATCTTTCTTGGCAGCTATGAGGATGATCCTCAGGTTCCGGACCCAGTCCGTATAGTTGCTGCCATCGTCTTTCAGCTTGGTTTTCTCTAGGAACGCGTTGAAGTTGAGGACAACGTTGGCCATTTGATCTACAATACATGTTGTAAAGATTTTAGACTAAGTTCATGATAATTAAGTTCATCTAATCAAATTATTCAATGAACTCCCACTCAGATAGACATCCCTCCAGTCATCTAAGTATAACATGATCCGAGTTAACTAGGCCATGTCCGATCATCACGTGAGACGGACTAGTCAACATCGGTGAACATCTTCATGTTGATCGTATCTTCTATACGACTCATGCTCGACCTTTCGGTCTTCTGTGTTCCAAGGCCATGTCTGTACATGCTAGGCTCGTCAAGTCAACCTAAGTGTTTGCATGTGTAAATCTGTCTTACACCCGTTGTATGTGAACGTTGGAATCTATCACACCCGATCATCATGTGGTGCTTCGAAACAACGAACTGTCGCAACGGTGCGCAGTTAGGGGGAACACTTTCTTGAAATTATTATGAGGGATCATCTTATTTACTACCGTCGTTCTAAGTAAACAAGATGCAAAAACATGATAAACATCACATGCAATCAAATAATAATAGTGACATGATATGGCCAATATCACATATCTCCTTTGATCTCCATCTTGGGGCTCCATGATCATCTCGTCACCGGCATGACACCATGATTTCCATCATCATGATCTCCATCATCGTGTCTCCATGAAGTTGCTCGCCAACTATTACTTCTACTACTATGGCTAACACGTTTAGCAATAAAGTAAAGTAATTTACATGGCGTTTCTCAATGACACGCAGGTCATACAAAAAATAAAGACAACTCCTATGGCTCCTGCCGGTTGTCATACTCATCGACATGCAAGTCGTGATTCCTATTACAATAGCATGAACATCTCATACATCACATATATATCATTCATCATTCATCACAACTTTGGCCATATCACATCACAAAACACTTGCTGCAAAAACAAGTTAGACGTCCTCTAATTGTTGTTTGCAAGTTTTACGTGGCTGCAATAGGGTTCTAGCAAGAACGTTTTCTTACCTACGTGAAAGCCACAACGTGATTTGTCAACTTCTATTTACCTTTCATAAGGACCCTTTTCACCAAATCCGCTTCAAGCAAAGTGGGAGAGACAGACACCCGCCAGCCACCTTATGCAACTAGTGCATGTCAGTCGGTGGAACCGGTCTCACGTAAGCGTACGTGTAAGGTTGGTCCAGGCCGCTTCATCCCACAATACCGCTGAAGCAAAATAAGACTAGTAGCGGCAAGAAAGTTGACAACATCTACGCCCACAACAAATTGTGTTCTACTCATGCAAAGAGAACTACGCATAAACCTGGCTCTGATACCACTGTTGGGGAACGTTGCAGAAAACAAAAAAAATTCCTACGGTTTCACCAAGATCCATCTATGAGTTCATCTAGCAACGAGTGATCAGATTGCATCTACATACCTTTGTAGATCACGCGCGGAAGCGTTCAAAGAACGGGGATGAGGAAGTCGTACTCGACGTGATCCAAATCACCGGAGATCCTAGCGCCGAACGGACGGCACCTCCGCGTTCAACACACATACGGTCAGCGTGACGTCTCCTCCTTCTAGATCCAGCAAGGCGGAAGGAGAGGTTGATGAAGATCCAGCAGCACGACGGCGTGGTGGTGGATGCAGGGGTCACCGCAGCAGGGCTTCGTCGTTCTACTTCGAGAGGGAGAGGTGTAGCAGGGGAGAGGGAGGCGCCAAGACTCAAGGGTGCGGCTGCCCCTCCCTCCCCCCCTTTATATAGGCTCCCCTAGGAGGGGGCGCTGGCCCTAGGAGATGGGATCTCCTAGGGGGGCGGCCAAGGGGTGGAGTGCCCCCCAAGCCAGGTGGGGCGCCCCCCACCCTAGGGTTCCCAACCCTAGGCGCTTGGGGTGGGCCAAGGGGGGTGCACCAGCCCACTATGGGCTGGTTCCTCTCCCCACTATAGCCCATGGGGCCCTCCGGGATGGGTGGCCCCACCCGATGGACCCCCGGGACCCTTCCGGTGGTCCCGGTACAATACCGGTGACCCCGAAACTCTCCCGATGGCCGAAACTGCACTTCCTATATATAATTCTTCACCTCCGGACCATTCCGGAACTCATCGTGACGTCCGGGATCTCATCCGGGACTCTGAACAACTTTCGGGTTACTACATATTATATCTCTACAACCCTAGCGTCACCGAACCTTAAGTGTGTAGACCCTACGGGTTCGGGACACATGTAGACATGACCGAGATGGCTCTCCGGTCAACAACCAACAGCGGGATCTAGATACCCATGTTGGCTCCCACATGCTCCTCGATGATCTCATCGGATGAACCACGATGTCGAGGATTCAAGCAACCCCGTATACATTTCCCTTTGTCAATCGGTACGTTACTTGCCGAGATTCGATCGTCGGTATCCCAATACCTCGTTCAATCTCGTTACCGGCAAGTCACTTTACTCGTACCGTAATGCATGATCCCGTGACCAGACACTTGGTCACTCTGAGCTCACTATGATGATGCTTTACCGAGTGGGCCCAGAGATACCTCTCCATCATACGGAGTGACAAATCCCAGTCTTGATCCGTGTCAACCCAACAGACACTTTCGGAGATACCCGTAGTATACCTTTATAGTCACCCAGTTACGTTGTGACGTTTGGTACACCCAAAGCACTCCTACGGTATCCGGGAGTTACACGATCTCATGGTCTAAGGAAACGATACTTGACATTGGAAAAACTCTAGCAAACGAACTATACGATCTTGTGCTATGTTTAGGATTGGGTCTTGTCCATCACATCATTCTCCTAATGATGTGATCTCGTTATCAATGACATCCAATGTCCATAGTCAGGAAACCATGACTATCTGTTGATCAACGAGCTAGTTAACTAGAGGCTTACTAGGGACATGTTGGTGTCTAAGTATTCACACATGTATTACGATTTCCGGATAACACAATTATAGCATGAATAAAAGACAATTATCATGGACAAGGAAATATAATAATAATCCTTTTATTATTGCCTCTAGGGCATATTTCCAACAACTCGGTGATCCACAATTCCTCTTGGATGCTCTAGACCATGACGCCTAACCGTCTGGAAGAAGCACAGTCTTCAAAGGTAACAAGCGTCGGATCCACGCAGGATCAATCTCTTCAGTGATGCTCAATCACTTGGGGTTTGTAGGTGTTTGGGTTTTGGGTTTTTGGTTTTTCCTCTCTTGATGATTTTCGCTCAAAGTCCTCAGAGGATGGGTTGCTCTCAAATGACAAGTGTCAGTTTCTCTCGGAGCAGCCAACCAACTAGTGGTTGTAGGGGGCGGCTATTTATAGCCTAGGGACCAGCCCGACGTGATAAGACATAAATGACCTTTAATGATATGACCGTTAGGTGGATAGATATTTTGGGACAGCTGGCGCATAGCACAGCAACGGTCGGAATTTTGAGTAGCAAAATCCTCAGGGCTATCCTGTTCCTCACTATGTAGGCAATCCACACTGGTGAATTCCTAACTCCTCAGTCAGGACAAATTCCTTAGAGATCAGAAGAACTTCGTCTCTGTCACTGAAGAAATTGACTGAACTGTATGAGATTTCCAATGGCTTCACTCGAAGGGATTGGTAGGTGTAGGATTTTGAGTTGAGCATCACTTGGAATTTTTTCCTTAGTATTTCCTCGACCTCCTTTAACAGTACGGTGTTTCCTATGACTCAAGAAAGAGAAAATGAAATTACGAAAACAAAAGTCTTCACGCTTCATGTTCCTCGAATGAATACCAAGTCTTCAAGGTCACACCAATTTCTTCACTTTCAAAGTCTTCAGAAAGTCTTCAGTGATCCAAAGTCTTCAGTCGAAGAACTTCATTTTTAGGGGTCGACTTTCTCTGTAAATATCAAGCTCCTCATAGACTTAAAGACCTGTGTACACTCACAAACGCATTAGTCCCTTAACCTATAAGTCTTCAATACACCAAAATCACTAAGGGGCACTAGATGCACTTACAGTACCTATTCCATCTCTGTTGTAGCATGTTTTATAACTGAATCACCATTCTTCTATATAAGGCATGCAAGGGGAAGACGGCTATGTTAGAATTTGAAGGGTTACAAACCAGGTCTTTGCAAAAGATCCAAACGATAGGAGATAATAAACCAACTCCATTTTTCATAGATACTGCTCCAGCACAGAGAAACCCAACTCCCACTAATAATAAGCAGATTCCAGTGGCCAAAGAACTAGTCTGATCTAGTCCAGCAAAAGAATGTCAACTCCATTCTAAGAAGCGTGTGCGTATCCTTGCATCATGAAATTTTATAGCATTCTGGTCATATTTTCTACATGTTTATTACCCATCTCTGTTTTAGAAAATAAGGTTAAACGATACAAGACTTCCTCCATTGGGATCGTATTCGAGGAAAATATCTTGCGGGAATTCTCTGTGCTCCAATGCTGATGTAAGTACCTGTTGTATATCACTATATTTTTACATCGGCAAGTATTTTGTTAATCGGCGTGAATCTAACCTTTATCTAATCTAAAATTAGTTGTAGCAAAATGTTAAAGGCGCCAATGTTGATTTTTGTAAGGAAAATTGCCTGGTAGTTTTGCATACTGAGCTGCATGAATGTACTATCTCATATCACGCACATTACTAAATTGTAGTGCTTCTCTGGTTGCCCATTCATTCATTGTGTCAATGTTGCTTTCGTATTACCTTACGTGGCTGATGATAGCTGTGCCATATTGTGTTAATTTGGTGTAGGCTAGTTGCCCAAACGTCCGTTCTGTCAATGTTGCTTTCCTATTATCTGACTTGGCCAATGATAGCAATGCTAGTGTGTTAATTTTGTGCAGGCTGCTGAAGATAAGAAGACAAACTCTGAAAATAGCAAGGCAACCCCATTGTTTCTTTCTAGTAAATCTAGGCCAGGTAATATGGCAATAACTCATGATTAATCTGTTTGGTTCCCGTCCTAATTTATGTTATGATGCAGTGGTCGAGACACTCTCCACTATCAATAATACAAGCCTGCCAAAATCGCCATCTGAATCTGTTCAGTATCCTCTGTCTCGAATGCAACGGAATAAATGTATGTTTGTGAACCAATTAATGGCTAAAGCAATGATGGAAATGGTGGATGAATCAGAGGTGCAGAGTCGTGCGACACAACAACTGATCAATGTTTTCAGAGACAGTGTAGCAAAGCAGCAAGAACTTGCCCACATGCTTATGGGCGTCATCTGTGTTGAGGTTGCAGATTGTGATGTTGTAGATGGTGAGGTTCTGCTCATTTATTTGCACTGGCATCAATCTTTGATTGCCCAGTGGATGTAATTTCCTGTAATATATGCTAGATGTGCAACGTTATTCCCTGTATGCCATACCTTTGCTTGATCGGTTTTGGTCCTGTGCATAATTGCTCGTCGTAATCGGCTCAAATTATCTAATTTGGCCTAAAGACATGAACGAACTTTACTGGGCCCATTAAGTTAATGGGCCGTTACTAGGCCGAAAGTTAATGGTCGGCCCTCTTATCTCCTGGGTCGTTAACAGGCCGACATCGAAGCGGGCAACAGGTGGCCCCAATTTATTTCACAGGCCGTTAACAGGCCATTACTAAGTTTGGGCTACATATGGCCCAACTATATTATAGGCCTTTAGCAGGCCGAAAGAGACAGCGGGCTTGTACTGGACCATGAAGAGCATGGGCCGCTAAGAGGCCGAAAGTCAGGTCGTATTGTAAACGACCCAACTGTGTTGTGGGCCTTTAGCAGGCCGAAAGAGAAACCGGGCTGGTATTGGACCATGAAGGGCATGGGCCGTTAAAAGGCCAAAACTAAGGTCCGACTACAAATGGCCCAACTCATTTATGGTCCGTTAACAGGCCGAAAGGCACACAGGGTCGGGAATTGGCCCAACACTTAAATGGGTCGCTAAAAGGCCAAAACTCAGGTCCGACTACAAATGGCCCAACTGATTTATGGGCCGTCAACAGGCTGAAAGTGACACCGGGCCGGAAATTGGCCCAACACTTAAATGGGCCGCTAAAAGGCCAAAACTCAGGTTCGACTACAAATGGCCCATCAGATTTATGGGCCGTCAACAGGATGAAAGACACACCGGGCCGGAAATTAGCCCAACATTTAAATGGGTCGCTAAAAGGCCGAAAGATGTACATCCTGAAAATTGGCCCATCCATTAAATGGGTCGTTAACAGGCCGAAATCTCATTGGGACGATATTGAGCCCAAATATATAGCGGGCTGTTAACGGGCTCGAACTGACGATGGGCTGCAAGGGTGTCAAATCATTAATGGGCCGTTGACGGGCCGAATTGGCACATCTCGTATGGGTCGTGGGCTTAAATGGACCTGACACAAGTAGGCCTTATATGGGCCGGCCTGCTATATTTTACTGGGCCGGCCTTTTTCATCGGAATGGGCCACTTTTGGGCCGTGCCACGTGTTGACCTATCATAGGCGCCTCATGTCCAATGAGTGGATGACATCTGTCCCAACGGTGAGGCAACACGTGTTTCCTGTGGCCAATGATGATTTTACACATGGAAAATCCCCATTGGTCCGGGCTGCTAACGGGTTATCGGATCCAAAACCGGACCCGATAGCTTAACGGTGTTCCGTTACAGTGGATGCCACATGTCGGTCACCCTTAATGAAAGCACTTCTGTGACGCGCGATTTATTGTCATGGAAGTGGACACTTCCGTAATGATAATTTTGGTAATGTCATGGAACACTTCTACGACAGCACAGGTATGACTATCTTGATTCTATCATAAAATCGTCATGGATGTACATGCATGACAAAAAAACGCGACCTACTGTGACAAACACATATCATCACGGAAGTGTATTTTTTTGTAGTGAATGCTTCCATTAATTGGGAATCAACTGGCCAGAAATTGAAATTCAGGGGGGCGACGGACCTCTAGCTAAGGTGAAATAGTATATGAGGAGAAACCTTGTGCATCGCGAGTTACTAGGAACATCTAGTATCAAGAAGAAGCGGTCAACTAGTGTCTTCTGTGTGATGAATACCGTGCAAGCAGAGACGTAAGATTTGCACGAATAAGGGAAGAGGAGTACCTTTTTCGGTTGCCGGTGTGGTCACGTCCACATGTCGCGCCGATCTTCTTCTTTTTACCGGGGAAATCGATGTTCTGGAGGGTGCAGGCTTGGACGAACCCATGGCCAAATTGTTGATTGTGTTGCCGTGGCCGTATGTCGGCGGAGGGGAAGTAGATCCGAGGCGGCGAAGGACGGCGTAGCAGGAACAGCTCCGGTGCGGTGGAGGGTGGCGAAGTTGGAGCGGCAGCGGTGAGGCGCAGGATGGCGTGGTTGAACTGGCTCGGGTACAGACGGCTCGGCCTCGGCTTCAACTACTAGTCATGGAGGGCTTTGCGGTTGAGGTTGCGGTGGACGACAACGTCGGGGTATCGGCTCCGGCGTGATGAAGGAGGGCGGCGGTTGATGGGTGGGATGGGGTGGCGGACGGAGGACGTCGGGGTTTCGCGGCTGGTGGAGAGGTAGTTTTGGCGCCCACGGAGTACGAATGGGGAATCGGACGGGTGGGGGGAACCATGTTTCGGTCTAGGACGCGCTTGTTTTTGGCTTTTTTGAACAGAAGATGGGACGCGCTTGTTTGAAATTTGGGGAAAGTACAAACTTTGCCCCCCTCTTAAATTTCGGACCTACTACGGGTCGGGGGTAGGATGGTAATCCCAGGTGTCCCAAATAGTGGGCGGGAGCGATTTTGGCCACGCGCATGTGTGCTTAGGCGGCCACTGTGTATGAATGTTTTTCGGATGCGGTTGCGTGGCGTCTAGATGAAGCTACAAACCTACCCCGGTTTAGACCTTTGGACGTCGGGCCGGTAGGTTTCACGGGTCGGAGTTATTAGAAAAGTAATTTCCTTATACTACCAAACATTGGTCTCACGCGGTTTCGGGCGAGTAGAGGCTCTTTTGGCGCTTTGTTCGAAATTTTGAAACACAAGCATTCACGTTTAGAGTACTCTTGAACTATGAGGATTGACCTAAATAGACAACGTTATATTTGACCTTGTATGTTTGAAAACCTCATTAAATTATCCGCTTCTTTTTGAAATTTTGACACTTGAAAATCCTATAACTACGATTATTTTGGAATGGAGGAGCTAAATTTGAATCTATTTTGTACACGACTACATATGCTATTATGTACAAAATCAGAGCAAAGATTGGTGCCCCCATAATTTAGGTATGGTTTACAAATGCCATGATATCAAATTCAAATAATTGAATGGACTTCATGTTGAATTCGATTTTTTAAAACCACCTTAAGTTGAATTCAAATGTATGCTAGTTCATAGGTAGCTATTTATAATGTCCATTGTGTAACTTTCGTATGTATAATGTGCTTTACACACACAACATGAACTATAATCACGTTTATATTCGATTGCTAAAGCGATGCATTGTCTGGAGTTCAAAATACTAACTATGTGGATCAATTGTGTCGAATAATAACATAGACATGCTCAAATTCAATAGAACCTAGATGTCTGATGGATCAATGACCGCTCCTTACGCGAATTGCAAATATCATGATCCCATCCTAATATTTGGATACAATTTATATCTTTAATCAATGTGTAGAGCAGTCTTTTACGTGTAGTTTCAGTCTCCATCGGTGGTCTCTCACACATGCTCACACACTCTCTCCCGAGGTGTCTTTCTCACACACATGCTCTAGATATAACCCTCCCTCCCTCTCGTAACCATTTACAATTGTTTTCACTAACCTTTATCACAAGCACTCTTCCTCTCGCAGACATACACACGCACAATCCTCATTGACCCTTTCTATATACATGGACCTGCCTACGTGTCTCATGTACACACATTATCTTTATGCCTGTCTCTCAGGCATTGTCTCACACCTCTCTTCCTAATCGACGAGTATGATTCTAGCAGAGCATTCTATAGGATGCCCCATAAAGTTAGGTTGGATGAATAGTAATATCAGAGATAAAGGGGTTACCTTAGTTCGAGAACCTAGGGTTACAAATCCTAGCCGGCTTTGTCAGTGGACACGAAGTCCTTCACAATTTTGCTATCTTTGTCTTGTACGACTAGTCATCCATGGGTCTTCCTAAATGCGTCACGGGCCGACCAATGTGGCGCAGGACTGAACCGAACGAAGGGCCTCACCTCGACCCACCGGACCTCACGTGGTGACACACCCTCTGCCCCCACGTCTCATTATCTTCTCACACCCACACATACCAACACAAACACCACACACACAGAAAATTTCTCCTGGTGCCTCTATTCCCTCCCCCCTTGCATATACACACTCAAGGGAATGGAATCTCTTGTCATGACGTCATATTCGTCTCTCTCTCTAGACCACTCTCATTTCACATGCTATCTCTCCCACGCCCCCCCCCCCCCGTCGGCCCCTCTATCCATGCCTCTCTCGAATACGTAATACACTCATACCTCTCTAGGCCCCGCCAAATGCATCAACTACACATTCACACATGTTACATCACGTACCCCATTGACCTAAAAAGCCCTCTCTTCACGTTTATTTCGCATACAACATTACTTTTCAATAAAGTGTGGCCAAAAAATTATTTTAGAGTTTCTACATATACACAACATTACAAAGTTATATGGAGGAGTATGAACGCTAATTTGCATTCCATGGTGCTCACAATGATATTTATTCCGCACTGTGAATTTGTATATTTTTATACTATATACAAAGTTAGTCATAATAAAGAGAAACGAAGAGCATCTCTCTCTCCTCGCATACCCCCCATGTACGCCCCTTTCACGTATGCACACAAAACTATCTCTAGGTCCTCTAAAAGTAAGCCCCCAGAAAATTCACGCATGTTTCATCTTTCTCTCGCGATATATGCAATGACGATCATTGTATTTGAAGCGAAAGCACGATACGTACATTGGACTTCAGAATCCACTCATTACGATCACCATTTACGTTTAGTGGTTATTATACAGTCACGGGCTCACCGTACAACTCTGTATTTGCTCATGACATGACTAGTTGACCAGTTAAACGCTCCACGTGGCACCTCTAGTGTTGCATCACATTATCTCACTACCATCGTGCCCACCTGTCGACTTGTATCTACTCTACATCTACACTCTTGTAAAATACATAAAATACACTCTTATAAAAAACAGAGTTGGTGATGATAGTGTGCCTGCCATCCTGCAATATAGGCCGTCCGATTTATATCTGACGGATAGGAAAGAAACTATGGCAATTTTGCAAAAAGGTACCCACACACCTCTCCACATTTGCAAATAAGGCCTTCCCTCGTTCATCCTTTTCTCTCACAAGATAAACAAGTCATACAAATGCATCTTGATGTTACGTGCAACGCACGGGCATCTTGCTAGTAAGAATGAAAACAAACGACAAAAAAATTATTTGGACGGTGGTTCAAGGTCATGACTGCGGGCACAGCGGACAAGGTGGCCTTGTATTGGTATGCTGAGTCGTCTGTTTTAACACATAGGAGCTAGTGTGGTGATTATACACGCACGCACGCATGCACACGAACTGCATCCATGCAACACTCACACAAACACATGCACCCACGCACGCACGCAATACTCACACGTACACACGCAACCATGCATGCACGCAACACTCACACGCACGCAACACTCACACGCACACACACGCGCATGCATGCACACACCAGTACACCACACGACCAACACACACTCTCACGCTCAAGTGCTCAACCTACACGTGCATGCGCACACATCAGGCCCTGACAGACACATACACAACCAGGTGATTCCCGAGCACGGGTTGGAGCCTTGTCGCGCCTGCGTAAATTTGTGTTTATCTGACCTTTTGCCTATGCGAATTGACAGGTGGGACCCACAAGGAACATGGTCAATTTAACTAGTCAACATGGCGCCACGCAGACTATTTGGCCGGTCAACAGAGTGCAATCTGATGCTGAACTATGAGCAAGTGACCGTATAATCACCGCAAAACGTATATAGTGACCATAATCAGCTTATTCTGAAGTTCGGTGACCGTATTATGCTTTTCTCTCTGTAGGCCCTCCAAAACTACATCTCTACACGTTCTCGCATGTTACATCTAACAATTATGCAATACAGCACTACTACTACACTCTAACACAATAAATCAAATGTGTTTTTAGTTTTACTAGATATCATATTGTTACTTATAATTATTCAGTTTACATACATTAAAATTGCCTTTGAAATGTATGGCCAGTATCATCTACCGCGCGAGAAAAATCCCGCCCTTTCCTGTTTAATCGGGTTTGTATCGATGGATCATGCGAAGCAGCAAAACTATAGTACTATACAGTACAAGTGACAGTTCACTGGGCCGTTGAAAGGATCGAGAAGAGGTGTCTAGAGGGGGGTGATTAGACACTAAGTGCTAAAAGTTGCAGTTTTTAATTTCTTTAAGTTGAAGTGGAGTTTAGGCACAAGTTTAACAAACACAATACATATCAAGCAAGCATGCAAAGAGTATATGAGTAGCGCAAAGTAAAGCATGCAACTTGCAAGAATGTAAGGGGAAGGGTTTGGAGAATTCAAACGCAATTGGAGACACGGATGTTTTTGTCGTGATTTCGATAGGTGGTGCTATCGTACATCCACGTTGATGGAGACTTCAACCCACGGAGGGTAACGGTTGCGCGAGTCCATGGAGGGCTCCACCCACGAAGGGTCCACGAAGAAGCAACCTTGTCTATCCCATCATGGCCATCGCCCATGAAGGACTTGCCTCACTAGCGGTAGATCTTCACGAAGTAGGCGATCTCCTTGCCCTTACAAACTCCTTGGTTCAACTCCACAATCTTTGTCGGAGGCTCCCAAGTGACACCTAGCCAATCTACGAGACACCACTCTCCAAGAAGTAACAAATGGTGTGTTGATGATGAACTCCTTGCTCTTGTGCTTCAAATGATAGTCTCCCCAACACTCAACTCTCTCTCACAGGATATGGATTTGGTGGAAAGAAGATTTGAGTGGAAAGCAACTTGGGGAAGGCTAGAGATCAAGATTCATATGGTGGGAATGGAATATCTTGGCCTCAACACATGAGTAAGTGGTTCTCTCTCAGAAAATGTGTATTGGAAGTGTAGGTATGTTCTAATGGCTCTCTCCATGAATGAAGAGTGGGTGGAGGGGTATATATAGCCTCCACACAAAATCTAACCATTACACACAATTTACCAATCTCGGTGAGACCAAATTGAAAAACTCGGTCGGACCGATTTAGCAAACCTAGTGACCGTTAGGGTTTACGGTGGGACCGACTGGATCAACTCGGTGGGACCGATGTGCTAGGGTTAGGGTAAATCCGAAACTCGGTTTGACCGATTACTCAAACTCGGTGGGACCGATTTGGGTAATAAGTGAAACAGAGAGTTGGCCAAGCAAACTCGGTGGGGCCGATTGCATATCTCGGTGGGACCGAAAATATTGCAGTAGGTAACAGAGAGTTTGCAAGCCCATCTCGGTGAGACCGAGATCCCGTCGGTGAGACCGAACTGATTAGGGTTTCTGGCAGTGGCTATGTCAACTGAACTCGGTGGCTCCGGATAGAAAGAATCGATGGGGCCGAATTGGACTTTTGGTTTAGGTCATATGTGGATGTGGGAAGGTAGTTGAGGGTTTTGGAGCATATCACTAAGCAGTTTGAGCAAGCAAGCCATTAAGCAACACCTCATCCCTCCTTGATAGTATTGGCTTTTCCTACATACTCAATGTGATCTTGGATCACTAAAATATAAAATGTAGAGTCTTGATCTTGAAGCTTGAGCCAATCCTTTGTCCTTAGCATCTTGAAGGGCTTCCACATCCTCTAGTCCATGCCACTTCATTGTTGAACTTATATGAAACAAACTAGGTAAAAGTGTTAGTCCAACAAGAGATATGTTGTCATTAATTACCAAAACCACCTAGGGAGCACTTGTGCTTTCAATCTCCCCCTTTTTGGTAATTGATGGCAACATACATCAAAGCTTTAGATAAAGATGTAGAGAGTAGCAAGTAAAGCTTTGGAAAGACATGTAACAAGCATAGGCTCCCCCTACATGTATGCAATCATGTGAATATGGTATATAGAAGCATGTGAGAGCATAACCATGACAGAGTAGCAATGTGTTACATGTATCTTGGCTATATGCATCAGAGCAAATGATGGAAATATGAGAAATGTACCTTCATGCCCATGAGTCCTTCTTGCAAACAGTATGTACATCAGCAAGAATTTCTCATACACATGATTATGATGCATATACTTACCTTGTGGTCTTGAGTTCGCTAGGATGGGATGAGCCTGCGTAAACAAGGTTAGATAACACAGATGCACCCACTAGCTAGAGCAAACAAAAGAAACCACAAGAGTACCAAGACTGGGATGACATGTAGAGTGAGTACAGAGTACCATGATAGATATTGACATGTCCCCAGAGAGAAATATATGCAAAGAATTTAATGAATTTCTTTCCCTTGGATGTCTTGCTCCCCCTGAATCTAGCATGGGATACTGGGAGAAGATAGGGAACAGAAAAAAGAGCTCAAAGAAACAAATGAACAGAGCTAATGCAAATAAGCACATATGAACATGTCTTTCCCCCAAGAAGACATGTGGCATCTCTCCTCTTGAACATCAAGCATTTGGGATCCTCGAAGATTACTCTTTCCTGGAGTATTCCCTCCCCTAGAGATGTTGTTAAGCTTTGATGTGATCTCTCTCCCCCTTTAACATCAATTTCCAAGAAGGGTCTTCTGGAATTTGTTGTGAATGGGTTCGGTCCTTGAATCACAGTACAAAGAATTAAGGTAAATGTGATGCTTGGAGAGGACAAGATTCATTGAGTGGAGCTGGATCAAGAATAAACAGGAATAAATGACAAAATGTTTTTCCTGTAGTGAAATCGGTGTCACCGAGTTGTATGCTTCGGTTGCTCCGAAAATCTTCGGCTAGACCGGAGACATGAAACCGGTGGGACCGAGTTCATCACAGAGAAAAACACTTGTCACCTCAGCTCACTAGACAAATAAGATCTCACAAAGATTTGCAATGAATTGGATGCAAAAGATGCAGAACAAAAGAGCAAAGAAAAGAAACTAAAATATCTAGATGAAGTTTTTTTTGAAAGGGGAAACAAATATGCATGAGACAAATTCAAGAATAAGAGAACTTCATCTAGAGTTGGGCAGTGACAAAGTCACCTATGTTATAGTACATTGACTTAGGAGTCAAGTGAGATCACTTGATCATAGGTCGTACTCATCGTTTAAGCTCAAAATGGGGTTACCATTTTTCGTTTAAGTATCTTGATGTATTCACATCTTGTCGAGTTACTTTGACTCATGACTTGGAGTAAAGTTACTCTAAGATGGAATAACATACCTTGGGTGGCGGTGTTGATCTTGATCATGTAGTTGCACTTGTGTCGGTTGCTCAAGGTTGATGTAGCCCATCAAGAGTTGGGAGCACCCTTTGGATTTTGAGTTCATCTACCTACATGGGTTAGTTTTCGCAAGGAAGAGCACTTGTGTATCCAGCATGACAATCATGAAGCTCAACATAGAATTTGTCAAAGGATATGTTTGAAAGGTTTCGTGCTTCCTTGTCATCAATCAACATTGTGTAGAGACTTGGTGATGTAGAGATTGCTCAAGGTGTGAGTGAGTTGCAATCTCATAGAGTTAGATTCATCCAAGTACCTACAAGGGTTAGATAACATGCAAGGTGCAAATATATCCAAGACATAAGATTATCATCATAAGATAAATATCAAGGATTAGTCATAAGCTCAAGTCTTGCATGTATCCAATGGAGTTCCTACTCCAAGTTTGAAGCATCAATGATGTTCAATTCACCTCTTAACCTGCAAAACACTTTCTCATCAAGTGGTTTAGTGAATATATCCGCTAATTGCTTATTGGTGCGAACATGCTTAAGGTTTATGTCACCCTTAGCAACATGATCTCGAATGAAATGATGACGAACTTCAATATGCTTAGTTTGAGAGTGTTGCACGGGATTGTGAGCAATCTTGATAGCACTTTCATTGTCACAGAGTAATGGAACATGTTTCACATATATCCCATAGTATTTAAGAGTTTGGGTCATCCAAAGTAGTTGAGCACAACATGAACCAGCGGCAATGTATTCCACTTCGGCGGTGGATAAGGATACCCAGTTTTGTTTCTTGGAAGACCAAGACACAAGAGATCTACCAAGGAATTAACAGGTACCCGAAGTGGACTTTCTATCAACCTTGTCACCGGCATAGTCCGAGTCGGAGTAGCCAACAAGATCAAAGGAAGCCCTCTTTGGATACCAAATGCCAAAATTTGGTGTATGTATCAAGTATCTCACTATCCTCTTCACGGCCTTAAGATGACATTCCTTAGGAGCAGCTTAATATCGTGCACACATGCACACACTTAGCATGATATCGGGACGCGAAGCACATAGATATAATAATGAACCAATCATAGAGCGATAAACTTTTTGATCGACCGGTTCACCATCTTTGGTCAAATCAAGATGTCCACTAGTAGGCATGGGTGTAGTCATACCTTTGCATTCTTGCATATTGAACTTCTTGAATAAGTCCTTGGTGTACTTCGTTTGAGAGAAAAAGGTGCCTTCCTTAGTTTGCTTGATTTGCAAACCAAGAAAGAATTTGAGTTCACTCATCATAGACATCTCAAACTTCTCCGATATTAGCTTCCCAAACTTTTCACTAAAATGAGGGTTAGTTGATCCAAATATAATATCATCGACATAAATTTGGCATACAAATAGTTCTCCATTAACCCTTTTAGTAAAAAGAGTAGAATCTATTTTTCCAATTTCAAAGCCTTTTTCAATAAGGAACTTGGTCAAGCATTTATACCATGCTCTAGGAGCTTGTTTAAGACCATAAAGGGCTTTGTGAAGTTTGTAGACATGATTAGGTTTCTTAGGATTGACAAATCCGGGAGGTTGCTTAACATAAACTTCCTCCTCTATTCACCATTTAGAAAAGCACTTTTAATGTCCATTTGGTACAAGGTGATATCATGGTGATTAGCATAAGCAAGTAAGATGCGAATGGACTCAAGTCTAGCAACGGGAGCGTATGTCTCACCATAGTCCATACCTTCGACTTGTGTGTAGCCTTGGGCGACGAGACATGCTTTGTTGCGAACCACTTGTCCATCTTCATCTTGCTTGTTGCAAAACACCCATTTGGTACCAATGATGTTGTGGTTGTTGTCGGGCTTTTCAACCAATGTCCACACTTGATTTCTCTCAGAGTTGTGTAGCTCTTCATGCATAGCGTTTATCCAATCCGGATCTTCCAATGCTTCTTCAACCTTCATAGGTTCAATGTGAGAGATGAATGAATAGTGTTCACAAAAGTTAGCTAAACGAGTTTTTGAGCGAGTGACTCTCCCGGTTTGGATATCATTGTAGATTTGCTCCACAGGATGATCTTTAGCAATTCTTGCTCGAACTCATGAAAGCTTTTGCTTGGGTCTTGGTTGAACATCTTCTTCATCTTGTTCTTCTTCTTGGCCTTCTTCATTGTTAGCGTTGTCGTTCTCTTGTCGTGGTGGAGAAGGAGGTTGTTGACGTTTGTCTTGGTGCACTTCCTTGTTTTCTTCATCTTGGTGTGTCCCACTCGTGGATGCTTCTGTATCAACTCTTGGTTCACCTTGTCGTGAGGTAGAAGCTTCCACTTGGATGAACGAGGTACTCTCCTTTATCTCCATTGGACGAATCTTGCCAATAGACAAGTCTTGGATTGCTTCCGAGGGATCTTTGTCTCCTACATCAATTGGAAATTGCTCTACTTGTGAGCCGTTAGATTCATCAAACTTCACATCTACCGTTTCTTCAACCTTTCGGGTGAAATTGTTGTAGACACTGTATGTGTGAGAGTTTGAGCCGTAAGCAAGTAGGACACCATCATGAGACTTAGGAGCAAATTTAGAACAACGATGCTTATCAAGAATGTAGCACTTTGAGCCGAATACTCGAAAGGATCCAACTTGGGGTTTGTTACCGGTGAGGAGCTCGTATGCCGTCTTGCCGAGTAGCTTGTGAAGATACAAGCGATTTGTTGCATGACAAGCTGTCTCAACCGCTTCCGCCCAAAAGTGTTTTGGTGTCTTGTACTCATCAAGCATCATTCTTGCCATCTCGATAAGAGTCCGGTTCTTCCTCTCAACAACTCCATTTTGTTGAGGTGTGTACGTAGCCGAGAACTCATGTGTAATCCCTTCTTCGTCAAGAAAGGTGTCCACATTTGCGTTCTTGAACTCCGTTCCGTTGTCGCTCCGAACCTTCTTGATCTTCACAAATTGATTTTGGGCCTTCCTAGCAAAGTTTTTGAAGATCTTTTGGACCTGCGATTTGTCATCAAGAAAGAACACCCACGTAAATCTTGAAAAATCATCAACTATGACCAGACCAAATGAGTTACCACCGAGACTCTTGTAGGCGTTTGGACCAAAGAGATCCATGTGAAGTAGCTCGAGTGGTCTTCTTGTGGTCATGATGTTCTTAGCGCGATGACTTCCTTCAACTTGTTTCACTGCTTGACAAGCACTACAAAGTCTATCCTTGTCAAATATGACATCGTTAACACCAAGGATATGATTTCCTTTAATGAGTTTGTCAAGGTTTCGCATGCCCACATGGCCTAGCCTTCTATGCCACAACCAGCCTTTAGAAGATTTAGCAATTAAGCAAGTTTTAGGTTGAGCCTTTTTGGTGAAATCAACAATGTAAAGATCTCCTCTACGTATACCGGTAAAGACCATTTTATGATTATCTCTATGAAACACTTGGCAGTCTACTTCAGTAAATAGGACATTGAAACCGAAATCAGCAAGTCTAGATACTGAAAGTAAGTTGTAGCCAAGAGATTCAACGAGCATGACATTTTGTATGGAGCTATCATGTGAGATGGACACCTTACCCTTTGAATTATCACAAAAAGTGACATACTTTCGAGGGCCGTCGTTTTTAGCAAGCTCACGGAACATGTCTTTATCTCCGGTCATATGATCAGTACATCCACTATCAAGGACCCATTCCTTTCCTCCAGCCATGTAGTCACGAAGATTTGCCATAAGACCAAAGTGTCTCATTGCATCATCGAGATCATAGTCACTATCATCATCATCCTCATCAGAGTATCCATGTTCAACATCATCTTGTGATTGGTCAATTCCTAGAGAGGGTAATTCATTAGATAAATGATCATTTCTATAGTTATCTTTATGAATTCTAATAGCTCTGGAAATGATATTGCTAATGACTCCAACATCTCCTTTGGCACTCGTAAGATTAGTAAGCTCAAATAAGCAGTCACCAAATTTGGGATCATTGGAACTCATCTTAATCAAGGCAATAGACTTATGGAGGATTTCATCTAGATCTTTCAAGGAATAATTTGGAAAGAGTTCCTCAAGAAATTTCCATATGGTGTAGGCACACTTAAGAGTAGGAAAACATCCAATCAAGTTTCTAGGCAAGCCTCTAGTGATAAGATTAACAGTTCTAAGATTGCGAATCATGTCAATTGACTCATCAAGGGTGGGATGCATGGGATCAACATGAGGTGCACAAGGGCTAGCAATATAATTGTTCAAGTGATATTCATTGAAAATCTCAAGCATTTCATTTTTCCACTCATGAAAATATTCTCCATCAAGAATAGGCACTCTATGTCTAAGACTCCCCAAAGTAGACTCATCCATCTTCCTCCAATGGTGTTTAAACCAAGGCAATGGAGACCAAGGCTCTGATACCAATTGAAAGGATCGAGAAGAGGTGTCTAGAGGGGGGTGATTAGACACTAAGTGCTAAAAGTTGCAGTTTTTAATTTCTTTAAGTTGAAGTGGAGTTTAGGCACAAGTTTAACAAACACAATACATATCAAGCAAGCATGCAAAGAGTATATGAGCAGTGAAAAGTAAAGCATGCAACTTGCAAGAATGTAAGGGGAAGGGTTTGGAGTATTCAAACGCAATTGGAGACACGGATGTTTTTGTTGTGGTTCCGATAGGTGGTGCTATCATACATCCACGTTGATGGAGACTTCAACCCATGGAGGGTAACGGTTGCGCGAGTCCACGGAGGGCTCCACCCACGAAGGGTCCACGAAGAAGCAACCTTGTCTATCCCATCATGGCCATAGCCCACGAAGGACTTGCCTCACTAGCGGTAGATCTTCACGAAGTAGGCGATCTCCTTGCCCTTACAAACTCCTTGGTTCAACTCCACAATCTTTGTCGGAGGCTCCCAAGTGACACCAAGCCAATCTAGGAGACACCACAGTCCAAGAAGTAACAAATGGTGTGTTGATCATGAACTCTTGCTCTTGTGCTTCAAATGATAGTCTCCCCAACACTCAACTCTCTCTCACAGGATATGGATTTGGTGGAAAGAAGATTTGAGTGGAAAGCAACTTGGGGAAGGCTAGAGATCAAGATTCATATGGCGGGAATGGAATATCTTGGCCTCAACACATGAGTAGGTGGTTCTCTCTCAGAAAATGTGTATTGGAAGTGTAGGTATGTTCTGATGGCTCTCTCCACAAATGAAGAGTCGGTGGAGGGGTATATATAGCCTCCACACAAAATCTAACCGTTACACACAATTTACCAATCTCGGTCCGAATTGAAAAACTTGGTCGGACCGATTTAGCAAACCTAGTGACCGTTAGGGTTTTCGGTGGGACCGACTGGATCAACTCGGTGGGACTGATGTGCTAGGGTTAGGGTAAATCCAAAACTCGGTTTGACCGATTACTCAAACTCGGTGGGACCGATTTGGGTAATAAGTGAAACAGAGAGTTGGCCAAGCAAACTCGGTGGGGCCGATTGCATATCTCGGTGGGACCGAAAATATTGCAGTAGGTAACAGAGAGTTTGCAATTCCATCTCGGTGAGACCAAGATCCCATCGGTGAGACCGAACTAATTAGGGTTTCTGGCAGTGGCTATGTCAACTGAACTCGGTGGCTCCGGATAGAAAGAATCGGTGGGGCCGAGTTAGACTTTTGGTTTAGGTCATATGTGGATGTGGGAAGGTAGTTGAGGGTTTTGGAGCATATCACTAAGCACTTTGAGAAAGCAAGCCATTAAGAAACACCTCATCCCTCCTTGATAGTATTGGCTTTTCCTATAGACTCAATGTGATCTTGGATCACTAAAATATAAAATGTAGAGTCTTGATCTTGAAGCTTGAGCCAATCCTTTGTCCTTAGCATCTTGAAGGGGTTCCACATCCTCTAGTCCATGCCACTTCATTGTTGAACTTATCTGAAACATACTAGGTAAAAGTGTTAGTCCAACAAGAGATATGTTGTCATTAATTACCAAAACCACCTATGGAGCACTTGTGCTTTCAGCCGTCGTGTCGTCTACTCCTCCATCGTAAGAGTGGAGCGCTCGCTTTCATAAATCTTCTAGTCCCTTTCACCGACATGTGGGACATCAAGCTACCTGGTCCACGTGCCATACCGGAATACAGCGCAGAGTAGCCGGGGTGAAGCACCCCAGTCATGGCGCCGACATAGTAATGAGCAATGAGGCGTCAAATCACAAAGCTGCACATTTCCCGCAATTAAGTTGGAGGAACGAAGCAACCATCATTTCACTCGTTGCTAAATCCGCTTCTCCCTCATCTTCTTCAACTTAACCACGTGTTGCTTATGTCGTTGTTCTGCCTCATGTGGGACGCGGATCGGCTTGGTAAAGCACTGACACGCGGGACCGCATGTTAGCAAATCGCCAGGACAACGTCCTCCGAAAATAAGAAGCCTAATCCTAGACTTACAAAGGGCTACGTAGCTGCTATGTATACTTTCCATCTAATCTATATATGCCCCCCTGATTTTCAGGTGGGGTGGGCCTAATCCTCTCCTTCAATCCAATAAAATAGTCCCACATCACATCAGTTCGTAACTTTACGTAAACCATTACGTGGATGTAGCATTGCTCAAATAAGAAACCTCCCCCGCCATCTGCGCGGCAAAATCACCTCCTTTTTACTAATCTTGATTCTATAATTTTTTAGATCAATATAATTGAGATTTGTATAGATAGCACACAGGAGCAAAACCAAGTGGTACGGTTAAGGGCATCCACAATGTGTAGCCAAATGTGAAAATAGCTTTTGGCATCGTGGGAACCATTGCGGACGGTGTTGCCAAAGCCAAAAATATGGAACCGAAGCTCCCTGATTGACTGATTGAAGGAATAGAAAAATGCAACGTCTCTCCTCTTTCTCCCATGCTTGGACGCATGTAGTACAGTATAGAGCACAGAGTCTACTCCCCTGTCCCTTCTATCACAAATCACAAAGCAGTGAGGCGTCAAATCACAAAAGCACGGATGAAGCAACCATCATTTCACTCTTCCCTGATTCCGCTTCTCCATCGTCTTCTTCGAGAAACCATCTCACCGCACTAGTACTCCTAGTAGTACTAGTAAAGGACTTCCTAGATGCAAATAAGGCTGTTGTCTTGGCTTGCAGGTGGCACTTGCGAACGACTTACCGTGGTCTCCCTTAATGGTGTTATCCGTTGAATGCACTTCGCCAAACCACCCAAAAAAAGATATCATCGATGTCACCGCAATGGGGAAGGAAGTCAAATATAGTTACTACCTCCATTTTTTGTACACAAGGCCAGTATATCAAAATTACAATTTGCAAAGGGCCACTAACACTAATCGAGGCAAAATTGATGGGGTTAGCAACCAAGGACATTAATATCCCCTGCATGCATGCGGAAGTGAGAAGGTTGGTTTGCATGGTGCTGCATTAATCAAGCGAAGAGGAGTGAGATGGTTAGCTCTTTAGCCTTTGGAGAAAAAATATGCATTAATTGACGCGTGAAATGAGGATTTGTATCGATTAAATCCCGCGAAGGAAAACCCCGGCTTTCTTTTTTAACACTAGTACTCCTAGTACGTACTTATCCTGATTGGGTCTAGGCCTTGCATTGCCAAACTTTGCCACCCATTTTTGCCAAGCTTGCCTAAAGTTTTCAAAATGAGAAGGAGGTACACTTGCGCACGGCCGTCGCAGTCGCACCGCACCCGCACACGGTCGCTCCTGCACGCCGCGGTCGCATCGCACCCTCACACAGTCGCTCCTGCACGCCGCAAACCCAACCAAAGAACGCACCCTCACTGACACGTGTTGTCGCATGTGAACAAACCAAACTCAGCCATCCTATCACTGACACATAATTTTCATTCATAGAGTATGTTTATCCAACCGCATGTTTGGGAGTATCCGTACAGCCCGTGCGGTGGACTGTTGGGGAAGAAGAAGAGGTGAGGAAGAAGGAAAGAAGGGTTAGGAGACGTAGGATATTCATCCAACCGCCTGAAAGGGTAGACTGACCCAAGTCAGGCGACTTGCATAACAAATATATGTTTTTACACAGCAAAAGATCCATAAAAACAACAACATAAAGAAAAACTATCACTGCTCACGGAAAGAGACGGCCTCGTCGTCTTTGGCTGCCGGCGCGAACCAGCCGTCGCTGCCGACGTGTGTCTTCGCACAGTGGTTGTCCTCGGCCTCCAGCTACTCGTTCAAGAGGAGCGTGCGGGCGCTCTGCACGGACGAGAGCATAGCCCGGTTCAAGTCGAGGGTGTCCGTCTCCGCCTGCAGGAGGGCGTCGATGAGAGCGGCATCCGCGCGCTCCGCGTCGAGTCGAGCCTCCGCCGCCCGGTTCAAGTCTAGGACGTCCGGTTCCGCCTGCAGGAGGGCGTCGATGAGAGCGGCATCCGCGCGCTCTGCGTCGAGTCGAGCCTCTGCCACCCGGTTCAAGTCCAGGACGTCTGGTTCTGCCTGCAGGAGGGCCTCGATGGCAGCGGCATCCGCGCACTCCGCCTCAAGTTGAGCCTCCGCTGCCCGGTTCACATCCACAACATCCGGTTCCGCCTATAGGAGAGCCTTGATGGCAGCGGCATGCACGCGCTCCGCGTCGAGTTGAGCCTCTGCCTCCCGGTCCTCCTTTAGTATCGCCATGTTGAACCGCTGGTCCGCCTGCACCATGGGGGACTCGGACGCCCGCACGAAGTCGACGTCCATCGTCTCATACCCATCGGGGGCCTTCTGCGCCGCGACCTCCGCCATGAACATTGGATCAGCTTCCTCCTCCTCGTAGCTTGGCTCCAGAGAACTCGGGGATTGGCCCGCCGCAAAGCGAGCTTGAGAACGGAGGTCTGTGGCGCCGACTGCCGCCCCGATTTATGCGCGGCGCTCCGGCGTCAGCATCTTGTAGTAAGTGATCTTGCGGCGCACCATGGCTTTCCGGCGAACTAGGGGACGCTTGATGCGGGCTAGGGGATCGAAAGGTGGGGGAATGGGCTGGAGATTTAGTGTGGTTTTAGGGCAGTGGCTAGCGTAGGCCGAGCAGCAAAGGTTCTGGTGTGAATAGTGGTTCCAGCGACGACCGGTCAATCGGTTTTGACTGTACATCGCTCATGTTGCATTCGCGTTGCAGCCTGGCACGCTGGACCCTCCATGTCGCTCACTGAATGGAACGCGCTTCGTCTTGCGTTTTCGCTCGCTTGTGGGACCGCAGTTGAGAGCAAACCGACGTCCCTCCCCCTCCCCCGCCCGCATCATTTATTATACCACCACTCCCTCTGTTTTATGCAGAGTAAATAAAAACAGAGGGAGTTTACTACGGATGAGGATCCCCTGACGTGGCCGAACCCATTGAGTAACTGACATGCGGGGCCTAGCAAGCATGGGGTCCGCTAGTAAGTGACCGAAAGGGAGGGTAAGGCAGGGATACCTATGTCAGAGGATCCACTTCCACTATACTACTTTGACCAAATGTTAGAGTAATAATATATGACATGCAACTTACACAAATGTTAGAGTAATAATATATGACATGTAACTTACACAAAGCATACAGGGTCTAATGCGTTTTTCGAGGCTAACTTTAACCAAATGTTGGAGTAATAATATATGACATGCAACTTACACAAAGCATGCGGTCAAATTCGTATGTGAAAGGAGTTTCCAATGATATAATTTTCACATTATACATCTCATGTACTATTAATCTTGTCAATAGTCAAATTGGAAACCATCTCGAGTACAAATCTAGGAGTATGTACGAATCTAACAATATTGATTGGGCGTTGCTGAATGTTGATACCTTTTTGATCAAAGTAGAGATACTTTGACTACACATAAAACTTATATGTAAACTAGAAATGATAGAAGGGAGTATATTGTACGTTCAAAAATGAAACGAACATTGAATACCCTTTATATATGATTTGCGGATGCTATGATCACTGGTTCAAAATTTTGAATCCGCCTTAGGTATCACGTGCCCCCACTCGTTCCCTCTCGATTTCATCTCGGGGTCCGGAGATCTATTGAAAGAGGACTAGGGTGGGTACATGCGAATGATACTCGGCGGAATGTTCAAATGAGGCATGCAGGAGGATGGACTCGACTGGAGGGCGACATGATCGATGGAGAAGAGGGTTGGAGAGGAATGAGAAATAAGCAAACGCCACATGATTATACTTGAATGGCTCAAATAAACAATAAGTTGTCTCGCTTGGCCTACATAGTGAAAGGCCTAATGCGCAACACGGAGCACTGACGCTCGAATATGGCCGGGAAAACAAGGAAACTGTAGGATCGAAAGTATGTCTAGAGGGGGGGTGATTAGACTACCGGACCAAATAAAAACTTAACTTTTTCCCAATTTTAGTTCTTGGCAGATTTTAGCTAATTTAGGACAAGTCAAGCAATCATCACATAATTCAAGCAAGCATGCAAAGAGTATATAGGCAGCGGAAAGTAAAGCATGCAATTTGCAAGAATGTAAAGGGAAGGGTTTGGAGAATTCAAACGCTATTGGAGACACGGATGTTTTTCCCGTGGTTCGGATAGGTGGTGCTATCCTACATCTACGTTGATGGAGACTTCAACCCACGAAGGGTAACGGTTGCACGAGTCCACACAGGGCTCCACCCAAGGGTAATGGTTGCGCGAGTCCACACAGGGCCCCACCCACGAAGGGTCCACGAAGAAGCAACCACCCACAAAGGGTCCACGAAGAAGCAACCTTGTCTATTCCACCATGGCCAACGCCCACACAGGACTTGCCTCACTAGCGGTAGATCTTCATGAAGTAGGCGATCTCCTTGCCCTTACAAACTCCTTGGTTCAACTCCACAATCTTGTCGGAGGCTCCCAAGTGACACCTAGCCAATCTAGGAGACACCACTCTCCAAGAAGTAACAAATGGTGTGTAGGTAATGAACTCCTTGCTCTTGTGCTTCAAATGATAGTCTCCCCAACACTCAACTCTCTCTCATAGGATTTGGATTTGGTTGAAAGAAGATTTGAGTGGAAAGCAGCTTGGGAAGGCTAGAGATCAAGATTCATATGGTAGGAATGGAATGTCTTGGTCTCAACACATGAGTAGGTGGTTCTTTCTCAGAACATATGAGTTGGAATGATGTGTGTGTTCTGATGGTTCTCTCATTGAATGAGAAGGAGGTGGAGGGGTATATATAGCCTCCACACAAAATCCAACCGTTACACAGTTTTCCAATCTCGGTGGGACCGAATCAATAAACTCGGTCGGACCGAAAATGTAAACCTAGTGACCGTTAGTGATTTTCGGTGGGACTGACATGCAACTCGGTAGGACCGATATGGTTAGGGTTTGGGCATAACGTAATCTCGGTGAGACCGATTACACAAACTCGGTGAGACCAAATTTGGTAATTAGCTAACCAGAGAGTTGGTCAGGCAAACTCGGTGGGACCGATTTGCTCTTTCGGTGAGACCGAGTGGAACTCGGTGAGACCGAAAAGTTACAAAGGGGAAACACTGAGTTTACATTGCAATCTCGGTGGGACCGATTCGCTCTTTTGGTGGGACCGAAAAGTTACGAAAGGGAAACAGAGAGTTTGCAACCCCATCTCGGTGAGACCGAGATCCCTATCGGTAGGACCGAATTGCTAGGGTTTGGCAGTGGCTAATGACAAGTGAAACTCGGTGGCGCCGGATAGGAAGAATCGGTAGGACCGAGTTTGGATTAGAGTTTAGGTCATATGTGGATATGTGAAAGTAGTTGAGGGTTTTGGAGCATATCACTAAGCACATGAAGCAAGAGGCTCATTAAGCAACACCTCATCCCTCCTTAATAGTATTGGATTTTCCTAAAGACTCAATGTGATCTTGGATCACTAAAATATAAAATGAATAGTCTTGAGCTTTTGAGCTTGAGCCAATCCTTTGTCCTTAGCATTTTGAGGGTTCCACTTTCACATCCATGCCATGCCAATCATTGAGCTTTCCTGAAATAATCATCTTGGAATAGTATTAGCTCAATGAGCTATATGTTGTTATGAATTACCAAAACCACCTAGGGATAGTTGCACTTTCAATCTCCCCCTTTTTGGTAATTGATGACAACATATAGATAAAAGCTTCGACAAAAGATAATGAGCATGAAATATATCGTCGCTTTGAGAAGTATGTGATAAGTAAGAGCTCCCCCTAAATTTGTGCATATTTAAGATTTGCTTTGGACTGCAAATGCACAAAGAGTTAGAGTCATGGGTTACTCTTCCATGTCACATACATCTTGGTGGAGCGCTCAAAATGATAAGAATGAAATACATGCACTCATCACCAAGAATAATGAATGATCACAAGATAGATAAGATAATAATATTAAGCAAGCATTAAGTGTAGCTTATGATCAAACACATGATCATCAATGTCTCACGAATAATAACGTAGTATCTCAAACACTCAAAAGCAAACAAGTTCGAAAAACCACCAACCAAAGCAAGAGAGAAAAGCAACACTCTCTCTCTCGAAGCCTATGATCTATATATCTTCTCCCCCTTTGGCAACAAGTTACCAAAAAGTTCCTAGAAGATGCATAGTGCTAAATCGACGCTCAGGCTTGATCTTCAGGTGGTGGTGGAGTCCGGATCACTCCAAGGACGAAGGCTTCGGTAGATGCTGAAGTAGTCGCTGGAGTTGGAGCTGAAGTAGATGCTGGAGCTGGTGGAACTGAGGCTGTAGCTGGTGCTGAAGTGGTGGCTCTGGTGTCAGCAACTGGCACGGCAGATGACCTCGGGCCTCGTGGCACTCTGGCAAAGGTATGAGTGGTAGTCCTGCCTCTCCTCTCCTGCATGTCCTCCTGGAGCTGCTCCACTGCAGACTGAACTTCCGTTACCTTGACATCCAGGTCATATAACTTCTGTTCCATGATTCTCTCTAGGCTCTGCTGATTCTGAGTGAGGGTGGCCAGACTTTGCTCAATCCTCAGCATGGATGCAATCAAGTAACCAAGCTGCTCTTGTTTGGTCTTCAAGAAGTATTCAGATGCCTCCTCTTGGGTAGGCATCTTGGCAGCTTTCTCCTTCCTCGCCTTCTCCTTCTTTGCAAATGCTTGGGCAGATGATGGCTCGTTCTCAGTCATGACAACTTCATTGTCCTCGAAATCTGGACGGATGGGCAGGTGTTCCTTATCCAACAGATATATGCCCGTGCCCATCTTGGAGTTGATGAGCTCCTGAATTTGAGGGGCATATCCGCAGCTCCTCTTTTGATCTGTTGCAGTCCTCTTAATTGTTTCCACTATGAGGCTCATCACCTTGAACTTCTGAGGCACATCAAACACATGTAGCAAGTTGATAGCATGGCCTCTGATCATCTTGTGATCTCCAGACTTGGGCAGTAAGGTGTGCCTTAGTATCCAATTGATCGTAGGCAGTCCTGACAGAAGGTAATGCACAGAGCCAAACTTGAAGGTGTCAAGAGCTTCATCGGGAATTTCCTTGTACATATTGGACATGGAGTTGTGGTCCATCTTCTTCTTGGCATAGATATCCAAGTCTTCATCTTGCTCCTCTGGGGCATTAATGATCTGTGCCCACTCAGCCACTGTAGATTGTTACCTTGTACCCTCAGACATCCATGTGATCCTCCCATCTGGATAAAAGTGAGCCGTGGAGTAGAACTGCATGATAAGCTCCTCGTTCCACTTTGTGAGCTTCTGCCCAACAAAGTCAGCTACTCCACAAGCTATGAAGCTGTCTTGCACTCCAGGATAGTGCTCCTCATTGTCCTTGATGTATGTCCAATCAACCCAGCGCATATCACAGACAATGGGCTTCTTATCTAACAGCACAGTCTCATAGAAATCCTGCTGCTCCTTGGTGTGAAACCTGTAGTCCACGGCAGTCCTTCTCCTTGAAGCATATGGGTCTGCTTCTCTCCATTTCCTCAGCCCTGAATCTCTCCTGAGCTTCATGTCCTCAGCCACAGGATGAGCATCGTTGTGGTCTGGGATCTTGGGCTTTAGCTTTCTTAGGACATTCTCTTCCTCATCCTCAGCAACAGTCTCAGGCACTGGGGCCTTGTTCTTTTCAGCTGCAGGAATGCTCCTTGTATTCCTCTTTGGTTTTGGCTTGGAGGCAGCTTTGGGCTTAGATGCAGTAGCCCCTGACCTTATGGCATCACCCATTAGCTTGGGTGCCTTGGGCGCTGGTGCAGCTGCCTCTTCTTCCTCTTCCTCCTCCATGATGGAAGCTTTGCCAAGCACTCTAGCCACAGTCTTCTTCACCCTCTCCTTCCTTTTCTTGCCCTCAGCTGCAACTGGCTCTTGGGGAGTGGGCTTCTCAGTTGAGGCTCTAGCCTTTGACATGGGCTGCCTGCCTGCTGGCCTTTTGATTTTCAGACCTGGCTTGGTGCCTTGAGCTGGCTCAATTCTCTTGGAAGTGGCCTCTTCCTCTGCTACATATTCCTCATCTTCGGAATCTGAAGTCCTCTTCTTCCTTTGTCTCGTGGCAGCCTTTGGCAAGTTGCTAGGAGTGCTCCTGCTGCCTTCATCAGAAGAACTTGAGGGACTAGTGCCCTCACTCACCACTACTTGCTGCTCTGACAGATTCTGGCTATCACTCTAGTCTGACATGCTGCAAACTGACTGCTGACCCTGTGAATAGATTATGGATGAGATAGAAAAGATGAGCATCACAAAATGCAGAGATTTTTGCAAAAGAATGATCCAAAAACTTAGTTTTAGTTTCCCACTGAAATCATCTCGGATCTACCGATTTTCAAACTCGGTGATACCGAAGCAGTTTTGGAACCTAAACTAGTGAACTCGGTAGGACCGAGTCACAGTTCGATGGCACCGAGACTGCTAGGGTTTCACTGAGTTCAAAAATCGGTCACACCGATAAGTAATTCTCGGTCAGACCGAGTCTCACTTGTGCAATGGCATTAGCCAAATCGGTGGGACCGAGTTTTTCAACTCGGTGGGTCTGAGATGGTTTCGACGGAAACCTAAACCTAGAATTTTCGAATCAAAACTAATCTACGGGCGTTTTGACTAGATAGAAGTTTCTCAAACGTGGCAAGAATCAATATGATCGCAATGTGCTAGGAATCAGATTGAGGAATAGCATAAAGATCAAGTCCATACCCTAGTTCTGCGGGGACTTGCTACGGCGGCAACGGCGGGGCAGAATTCCCGTTGACGGCGACGGAGACCAGCGACTGGAGGCTGCTGGCGGCGAGAAGACGATCCGGAGACCTCGAGGGCAGAGCAGGCTATCGCGCGGGCGAAGGGGTTCGGAGAAATTTCCAAATTTTGCCCGTGACTATATATAGCCCGACCCTGTCGGTGTGACCAAGTGGAACGACTCGGTGGCACCGAGATTCATAACTGCGTGCAGTTACTGAAACTCGGTGTGACCGAAAGGTTCAAATTGGTTGCACCAAGATCGAAAACTTAGATCAACTTAATGATCTCGGTAGGACCAAAAGTGGGACCGAGAATCATAAAGAGGTTTTGGAAGTTTAAGTCTATGACGAATCGGGGACTCCGAGCGCTCCTCACACAGAGTGGTTCAAATCTGACTTGATCAAATTTTGTGATGCAGCATGAATAGAGTTTGAGACGAGAAAAGCATAGATAGCTAGAGGAGGTTCTTAGGCATTCTTGTCCATCCACTTGGCAAAAGAAGATAAAACCAAACAATCAAAACAACAAGTGGATGTCCTCGAATGAGTAAAATATGCAATCCAGCATGCTCACACAATAAGATGGCAAATGAAATATGTGGCAAGGCATGCACAACCAATTCTAGCATCTATCAAGCAATTTGCGATGACTAGGTCATCTATATATGAGTATATTGACTTAGGAGTCAAGTGAGAACACTTGATCATAGGTCATACTCATCGTTTAAGCTCAAGTGGGGTTACCACTTTTACATAAAGCATTGTTTTGTTCACATCTTTAGAGTTGCTTTAGCTCAAGTCTTAGAGTAAAGCTCCCCCTAGATGTGATATCCCCCCTAAGAGGGATGAACTAAACTTGGGTTTTGTCGATGATGACTTCATGTAGATGTTGAAGATGTGGATGCTCAATGTTGATGTAGATCACTTGGAGCTATCCATTTGAGTGAATTGCACTTTCAATACCTACATGGGTTAGTCCCACAAGGAACAAACAAGGATATCCATAGACATAGAGTGATGCACACAAAAGATGATGTCCATGAAAACTTTTTAGGTTACCTTGTCCCTTGTCTTACCAACAAGAGGGTTTGTGACTCCTTGAACTAGTGCAAGATGTGGAAGTTGATTGCACTTGTTCTTGCCAAAATGATAAGAGTGAAGTATGTTGGCGGAGTCACCCTCAAGAACTCTCTAGTTCTTCTTCTTTTGGATCCACATCATCTTGATGGGAATCCTTGGAGTTTTAGTCGTACTTGATGAAGTGGAACTTGAAGTAGTCTTGGGAATCCACTTGACTAAGGTCTTAGGAGCTTCTTCAAATGCATAAATTTCCTCTTGAAGCTTGTCCTTGCCTTTTTGCTCGTAGTCTTGTGGTGGAAGATCATCTTGAGCTTGTGTCCCCTTGAAAGAAGCATACTTTTCTTGTTGAGGGACAAACTTTGTCTTGGGGTATTGATCTTCTTCCCACTCAACTCCATTGGCATTGAACTTTCGTTCGAAACCAACACCTTGATTCTTCCGGTGCATTCCTTACTTGCGCACAATTTCCTCGAATTGCTTACTCCCGGCAAGGCTTTTGTACACTCATTTCTCTATAACTCCCTTCAATAAGCTATTTTCTTGCTCAAGTGTAACTTGGCTAAGAGAATCATTAGTGGAATCAAGAGAACTACTAGAAGCAACAATATTGGATTTAACATGATCATTGTTACTGCTAGAGGAAGAATCTTTCTTGTTACTAGACTTGACTTGAGGCATGTAAGTAGATAAGAGTAAACGCTTGGCAATGTAAGAAGAACTTTTCTTGCGGAGATCATCATTGATTGCTTTTAAGAACTCATGCTCTTGCTCAAGATTGAGCTTCTCAAAGCGTAATTTCTCATGAGCTCTTAAAAGTTCTCAATGGTCTTCGAAGATGGTTTCATGAGCTAACTTAAGAGTGTTTAGTTCTTTAGTTAGGGCCTCAATCTTCTCCTTATCATTGTCATTCGTTTTATCTTGATTAGCATGTTTAAATGACATTTCATCATAGTATTCATCACTAGAGTTGTCACCAAGCAAATCATCACCTAACAAGTCATCTTCATCACTATTGAAATCAACATACTCGGGGTGTGTTACCTTAGGACCTTTGGCCATGAAGCATCTTCCAATTCCTTCATTTGGTGAGTCAAATATGTCGTAGGAGTTGGTTGACACAAGTGCTAGACCGGCAACACCTTCATCTTGAGTATCTTCGGAGTCGGAGTGATAACTTCTCTCGGAGTGGCTGTCAGAGTCGGAGCCGGATACCCATTCACCAACATGAGCTTGATGTCTTCTTCTTGTGTAGCTCCTTGATGATTTTTCCTTCCTTTCCGAATCCTTGCTTCTCTGTGAGTATCTTCGTTCATAACGATTATCTCTACTCCTTCTCTCTCTTGGTGGTGATCCTTTGCTTCTTCTTTTTGGAGAATCTTCTCTTCTCTTGTAGGGACCCGTACACTCATTGGAATAGTGTCCGGGTCTTCCACAATTGTAACAGTTTCGCTCTCGACTAGAAGATCTTTTGTCATTGTAGGACCTTGACTTGTAGCTTCGATCTTTGCTTCTACTCTTGTAGAACTTGTTGAAGTTCTTCACCGTTAAGCTCAATTCTTCATTGAAGTCTTGTTTCTCGCTCGATGATGTAGGGGCTTCACATGAGGCTTTATAGGCACCACTTGATTTGTTGTGAAGTTCCTCTTTATCCTTAAGTGACATCTCATGAGCAACAATTCTTCCAATCACTTCCGTTGGCTTGAGATCTTTGTAATTGGGCATCATTTGGATCAATGTGCACACGGTATCATATTTTCCATCCAAGGCTCTTAGAATCTTCTTGATGATGAATCTATCGGTCATCTCTTCACTTCCTAAGCCAGCAATCTCATATGTGATGAGAGCAAGCCTAGAGTACATTTCAGCGACACCTTCACCATCCTTCATCTTGAACTTATCAAGTTGGCTTTGAAGCACATCCAACTTGGATTCCTTGACAGAGTCGGTACCTTCGTGCATATCAATCAAAGTGTCCCAAATTTCCTTTGCATTCTCAAGGCGGCTAATTTTGTTGAATTCTTCGGGGCACAATCCGTTGAAGAGAATATCACAAGCTTGAGCATTGTATTGCAACATCTTCAACTCATCCGCGGTAGCTTCACGGTTCGGTTCTCTCCCATCAAAGAAGTCACCTTGCAAACCAACACACACAATAGCCCAAACGGCGGGGTTATGTCCAAGAATATGCATTTTCATTTTATGCTTCCAACTAGCAAAATTAGTACCATCAAAGTAAGGACCTCTACGGTGATAACTTCCCTCGCTAGACGCCATACTCTCCTAGGTTGTGAAACCAAGGCTATGACCACCAAAAGCTATGGAGATCAAGCAAATGGAGACCAAAGCTCTGATACCACTTGTAGGATCGAAAGTATGTCTAGAGGGGGGTGATTAGACTACTTGACCAAATAAAAACTTAACTTTTTCCCAATTTTAGTTCTTGGCAGATTTTAGCTAATTTAGGACAAGTCAAGCAATCATCACATAATTCAAGCAAGCATGCAAAGAGTATATAGGCAGCGGAAAGTAAAGCATGCAATTTGCAAGAATGTAAAGGGAAGGGTTTGGAGAATTCAAACGCTATTGGAGACACGGATGTTTTTCCCGTGGTTCGGATAGGTGGTGCTATCCTACATCTACGTTGATGGAGACTTCAACCCACGAAGGGTAACGGTTGCACGAGTCCACACAGGGCTCCACCCAAGGGTAATGGTTGCGCGAGTCCACACAGGTCCCCACCCACGAAGGGTCCACGAAGAAGCAACCACCCACAAAGGGTCCACGAAGAAGCAACCTTGTCTATTCCACCATGGCCAACGCCCACACAGGACTTGCCTCACTAGCGGTAGATCTTCATGAAGTAGGCGATCTCCTTGCCCTTACAAACTCCTTGGTTCAACTCCACAATCTTGTCGGAGGCTCCCAAGTGACACCTAGCCAATCTAGGAGACACCACTCTCCAAGAAGTAACAAATGGTGTGTAGGTAATGAACTCCTTGCTCTTGTGCTTCAAATGATAGTCTCCCCAACACTCAACTCTCTCTCATAGGATTTGGATTTGGTTGAAAGAAGATTTGAGTGGAAAGCAGCTTGGGAAGGCTAGAGATCAAGATTCATATGGTAGGAATGGAATGTCTTGGTCTCAACACATGAGTAGGTGGTTCTTTCTCAGAACATATGAGTTGGAATTATGTGTGTGTTCTGATGGTTCTCTCATTGAATGAGAAGGAGGTGGAGGGGTATATATAGCCTCCACACAAAATCCAACCGTTACACAGTTTTCCAATCTCGGTGGGACCGAATCAATAAACTCGGTCGGACCGAAAATGTAAACCTAGTGACCGTTAGTGATTTTCGGTGGGACTGACATGCAACTCGGTAGGACCGATATGGTTAGGGTTTGGGCATAACGTAATCTCGGTGAGACCGATTACACAAACTCGGTGAGACCGAATTTGGTAATTAGCTAACCAGAGAGTTGGTCAGGCAAACTCGGTGGGACCGATTTGCTCTTTCGGTGAGACCGAGTGGAACTCGGTGAGACCGAAAAGTTACAAAGGGGAAACACTGAGTTTACATTGCAATCTCGGTGGGACCGATTCGCTCTTTCGGTGGGACCGAAAAGTTACGAAAGGGAAACAGAGAGTTTGCAACCCCATCTCGGAGAGACCGAGATCCCTATCGGTAGGACCGAATTGCTAGGGTTTGGCAGTGGCTAATGACAAGTGAAACTCGGTGGCGCCGGATAGGAAGAATCGGTAGGACCGAGTTTGGATTAGAGTTTAGGTCATATGTGGATATGTGAAAGTAGCTGAGGGTTTTGGAGCATATCACTAAGCACATGAAGCAAGAGGCTCATTAAGCAACACCTCATCCCTCCTTAATAGTATTGGCTTTTCCTAAAGACTCAATGTGATCTTGGATCACTAAAATATAAAATGCAGAGTCTTGAGCTTTTGAGCTTGAGCCAATCCTTTGTCCTTAGCATTTTGAGGGTTCCACTTTCACATCCATGCCATGCCAATCATTGAGCTTTCCTGAAATAATCATCTTGGAATAGTATTAGCTCAATGAGCTATATGTTGTTATGAATTACCAAAACCACCTAGGGATAGTTGCACTTTCAGAAACCGACATGTGGGGCACACCCGTCGGGATGACGTAGCGCAGACTAGTCCAATGGAGGAGCTGGCCCACGACCTCCTCACCACCGACAATCGTTCATGTGGGTCGTTGGGGCCAACAACGGGGCGCAGCTCCAGCACCGCCTCTGGACACGGCAACCGCGGTGAGCGACATGCTCATATCGTCGCTAGACACAGTCGGTTTCAGTGTGCCGAGGGTGGCATTAGTGCTATGGCACGACCAACGGTATGTTTTGTTTGTGCCCAAGGTTGCCCCATCAAAGCATTGGGTAGCCAAAATTTTGGTTGAGGTATTGGTTGCCCATGATTTGGCCGACATTGGCAAGAAAAATGAACTAGAGTTGGCTAGAGTTCATTGGCATGCCAAAGAAATGGCAACCATCCAAACAAAGACCAATCTTTGGGTCATGACCAAAATTTTGGTTGAGGTATTGGTTGCCCATGATTTGGCCGACATTGGCAAGAAAAATGAACTAGAGTTGGCTAGAGTTCATTGGCATGCCAAAAAAATGGCAACCATCCAAACAAAGACCAATCTTTGGGTCATGACCAAAATTTTGGTAAGGTGCACTTTGGCCACAATCCAAACACACCCCAACACCCGGCTCGTCGAGGATGCACTGGGTGCCACGACGCGTCCGCGGAGTGGTGTAGTGCGGCCAACTGCATCCTCTGGACCTGAGACCATGTCGGGTCGTCTTGCTTTTTCAATGACATGCGGGGATCGCATGTGAGCAAAGGCATCTCCAACGTTGCCACGACTGCAGCTGACTACCCTGGCACACCAAAACCCTCGTCCCTCGCGCCGTCGCGCGATGTGTTCCCAGCCGGCGCCAGCTGCCCGCATTCATGTCGTCCGTTCGTATGTCGTCGTTAAGAGGCTCGGTGCCTGAGGAACCAACTCCGGCGACTTAATGACGCACCCGGATGCTTGGCCTCACCGGAATGCACTACTTAAAGCGGCAATGCCTAGCTAACCTCCACACCATAGCGCATCGTCCTCCTACCTGGCACCACATTCGCCATGACCGCAAGTGCGAACGCTCTACAGGAGAGCTTGTCTTTGGGGATGAAGCTCGAGGTCGCCGCCCTCACTCAAGTCGCCTCTCGCGACGCAATAGCGGCGTAGCTGGACGCGGACGCGACCGCACAAGCAGTGGCCACGCTGGCGGCCGACGACGGAAGCACTGTCAGCCATGCGTCCTACTTGCCGCTGTCCAACGTCCGACACCGCCGAGGTCGGGGACTCCTCCGAGGATGAGTAGGGCATGGGAGGCGGCAGGGCATGGTGTGCCAACTGGCTGGTCCGTATCCCGTGTTCTACTCTTCCTCGCCGGAGACCACACCTTGACTTCACGGGTCTTGAACCCCGCCCCCGTACATAAAGATCATAGATGGAGGACGTCGGTCGCCGCCGTAGAATAGGTTTAGGGTCGGGTTTCTTTAATTTTTCTGTCCTATAAAAGTTCGAAATGTAATGAAAATCTGCCGTGTTTGCATTAATCTCGGCCGGTGTATATGAACTTTCACAATAATATACATATTGTAGGAGTACTAGCAAGATGCCCGTGCGTTGCACGGAAGATCAAGATCTTGTGGGAGAAAAGGATGAACGAGGGAAAGCCTTATCTGCAAATGTGGAGAGGAGTGCGGGTAAATTGTCATAGTTTCTTTCATATCCGTTAGATATAGATCAGACGGCCTATATTGTTGGATGACAGGCACACCATTATCACCAACTCTGCTTTTTATTGAACCGAGACAAATCTAACATGTGAAGTAAAATAAACACATAGGATCTATACATACACAAATTATCTTAGGCACCCCACACACGTTCGGTCCTGCACACGGCTCATGCAAACGGAATGCGCTCCGGCTTGCCTCTTCACTGACACGTGGGACTGCACTTGGAGAAACCGAACATGCGCCAAACTCCCCCCGCCCACCGCGCGAAAATCCCCCCCCCCCACATCCAAAAATTCCCCCAAAATCCATTTCAACCACCCTTCGGCCAACTAGCCAATAATATTCCCCAAACCCCCCTCCCCCCTGTCCCCCTCCACTCCATTCGCTCCACCAAAGCCGCCCTCCCTGTCGCGCCGATACTTCGGCATCGCAGTTCGGCGATCCTCTCGCTCCCACAGTACGCTCTCGTAGCCTACCGTCCTCTAGCCGCGCCTCCACCTCTGGCTACATTCTTGTGGAGGCGCACGGCGGTCAGCGCCGCCACCGCTGGCGTCGTTCGTGTGGAGACGCACGGCGGTTAGCTTCTCCCACGGTATGCACATTCTAGACTAAGGCCCCGTTCATGTCGGTGTAGCGCTAAATGTTAGCTGATAGACGCCGTTAATCTCACTGTTTGCCGAAGTAGTTTACTGTCAATATGCTCTGCTTAAGAAGCTTCCTTGCCCTGTTCTACACTCAATCTGCTTAGCTGAGATGGCATGCCAAGGCCGATTAGTTGCTAAAATAGCCTGCCATATATTTATTGTGACGTAGATTGCCATGGTCTAGTAGCCAATCTGTTAGGTGAAATTGCTATACACCGTTTTATACTCAATCTTTGTTGCTGCGATGGCCTTCGATAGTTTGATGGCTGTGTGCTCGGCCTCATTGACTGCTGAAATAGCCTTCCATAATTTGGCACTCAAATCTGTTTGCTCAATTAGCTTTACATATATTTCGTTACTTAGATCTGCTCGTCCAAATATCTAGCCATAGCTTTAGACATCAACCTAGGTATTTTTTCTGGACTTCATAAAAAAGCATATATGTTTTTCCTGTAATATCTAGTAGAAGAACTAATTTGTATGTCTAACAGATGGACAGGACTTGGATAACTTCTGCTCGAAGATTCTCCGCTGCATATGTCGAGGGGGTTGAAAACTTCATGAACTTTATCAAAGCTGAGTGCGGTGGTTCGAAATCAGATGTGCTCTGCCCATGTAGCAGTTGTATGAATTCAGTTACAAGACCCCAGTCAACTGTGCAAAATCATCTACACTTGTATGGGATGTCGGTCACATATACTAGGTGGGTTCATCATGGTGAAGCTGTGAACGTCAATGTTATTGACTACGTGGAAGCAGTAGATCACCATCTTGATCTGCCTGATGCTCAGGTGGAAGAGGAGGAGGTGGTGGTGGCGGAGCCAGTGAGTTTGACCAACATTGAAACAATGCTACGAAATGCTCGTGCATTCCGTGAACTTTCACCTGCAGAAGAAAAACGATGGGCCCGCATGTTGGAACAATGCAACGTTGTTGTCACCCCGGGAAATAAGCTGTCAGTATTCTCAGCTATGGTCACCTTTCTTCAGGTGAAGACATCTAAGCGGATGACCAACAAATCATTCGATGCGATGTTGGCTGCTTTCCGTAAATCTTTCCCAGATGCGTCTGAGCTGCCACACACCTACAGTAAAATGAAGAATTTCCTTAGTGCAGTTGGAATTGGATATGATATGATCCATGTTTATAAGAATAATTGTGTTCTGTTCCGGAAGGATTATGCCAACTTAAGTGAATGCCCGAAATGCAAATCATCAAGATGGAAAGATGGTGATGCTGTGAAGAGGATTCCTCGTAATGTTCTGAGACATTTTCCAATTACACCAAGATTGCAGAGGTTGTTTCATGATGCTGAAACAAGAGAGGATGTACTGTGCCATTCTAGGAACCAGGAGTACAGAGATCAGAATGTAATGAGCCATCCATCTCATGGTAGTGAATGGAAAAGCTTCAATGATAAACACAAAGAGTTTGCTGCTGACCCGAGAAACATTAGACTTGGCTTAGCTTCAGATGGATTTAACCCATTTGGCCACCAGAGCACCACATATAGCATGTGGCCAGTGCTTGTTATCCCTTACAACATGCCTCCAAATGTCTGCACCAAAGAATCAAACTACATGATGGCCTTGCTCATCCCAGGTCCAAAAAGTCCTGGAAAGGATTTTGATTTGTTCATGGAGCCTCTTGTGGAGGAACTTCAACAGCTATGGAAGGGTGTTCTCACTCGAGACCTATATAGCAACCCACCAGCTGATTTCTTTCTGCGTGCTGTTATAATTTGGTGCATCCATGATTATCCAGCTTTGGGCACTATGTCAGGGCGAACGACACATGGTTACAATGCATGTGTTCGCTGTGACAGGAATCTGCTGTCATACACAATACTTAGCAAGATCTGTTACATTGGACACCGCCATTTCCTTGCCAAGGACAAGTCGCATCCTAGAAAATACCGAAGACATGTGTTCAATGCAAAGCATGAAAACCGTGATGCGCCAAAGAGGCTCACCACCGATGAGTTGCAAGTGGAATTAGAGAAGGTCAGGCATATTACACCAGTAAACCATCCTGGTAATGGTAGCGAGAAAAGGAAGCATGGCAGGGTAGAAGAGAGATTATTGTTTACCCGCAGGTCCACTTTGTGGGACTTGGAGTATTGGAAAGATTTGGATCTACGGCATAATCTTGATGTGATGCACATCGAGAAAAATATATGTGACAGCATTATCGGCACACTTCTTAATATTGAAGGAAAGACGAAAGATACCTTAAAATCTAGGATTGATTTGACACACCTGGGTATCAGAAAGGATTTGCAGGTGCAAGATGAAGGTAAACCATGGGATATGGCACCAGCTGTGTACGTCTTAGACAAGGTAAAAAGAAAAGAATTCTGCGAGGTCATGTCACGTGTGAGATTCCCACATGGATTTGCTTCCAACCCTGAAAGGAGAGTCAGTGTAGATGGAAACAAGGTACAAGGGTTGAAAACTCATGACTGCCACGTCCTACTTCAAAGGTTTTACCTGTTATCCTTAGAGGATTGGGCCGCCCTGACTTATACAGAGCAGTTGCAGAGTTGGGACAATTCTTCAGGGAACTCTGCAGTAGGAATATAAGGATAGATGCTTTGGAGCATCTTAGAGACAAGATACCAACTATCCTATGCGACCTTGAGAAGATATAACCTCCAGCCTTCTTTGATGTGATGGTGCATTTGGCTGTTCATCTACCTGATGAGGCACTACTTAGAGGTCCAGTACAGTATGGCTGGATGTACCCTATTGAAAGGCAGCTAGGCACTTTCAAGGGCTATGTTAGGAACAGAGCTAGACCCGAGGGTTCCATTGCAGAGGCCTACATTGCTACAGAAGCCTTGACATTCTGCTCAAAATACATTGAAATAGCTGATCATCTTAGCAAAGAGGTGGGTGAAGACAATCCCGGGCTCAATGTTTTCGATTATTCTGTTCGAGTTACAGGGAAGAGTCGACAAGAGGAAAAACCTAAAGATTTGGACAAATGGTTTGGTATGTGTTGAATAACTGTCCTGATATACTACCTTATATCAAGTAAGTGCAGTACTGCAGCTTATACATTGTAATCTACTAAACTTGCAGCACATTCTTATATATTTAGATGTTTGACGGGATCACTATGTTGTGCAGCATCTACAAAGAGGAGTTACTGCCGCAAAATCCAAGAAACATTGACAAACTGGTTATGGCAGGATTTGCAAAATGGTTCAAGAACCATGTAAGCTTTTGAAGTGCACTGTCAGTTTTTTTAATATATTAAGTACATAAGATGATCAACTTGTCTATTTTCTAACCATAGGTTAAGAAGATGTGGGAGGATGGGCAGGCAGTTGATGATGCCCTTTACTCACTAGCAAAGGGTCCTGATACTCGGGTAAGACATTATGAATCTTGCGTTGTTGGAGATGTGCGCTACAACACCCCTGCACGAGACGAAGGCAGGAAGACACAAAATAGTGCCATCATGAGCACAGATACGTATGACAAAGAGACAACTGAAATGTATGCTAACATAACAGACATTGTTCAGTTGCAGTATATCTCCAGTTTCGAGGATCATCGGTGTGTGGTTCTGTTATGCTGTCATTGGTATAACCTATTTTCTAGGATCGCAAATCCCAGAGCTGATGATTATTTCAAATCCATCAATGTCAAGGCGGCGTACCAGACCAACGAGCCTTTTATTTTGGCAAATCAAGCAACACAGATATTTTTCTTGGAAGACACATTTGCATGTAGCGATGACTGGAGAGTATTGCAAAGGTTTGAGCAGAGGAATTCGTTTAATGAAGTTGCACAACAAGATGATGCTTACACTGCTCCTGATGTACAAGATAACACAGATGTTCCTAATATCTTTGAGAACCATCACGTCAATGACGCCGGCAAAAAGATTGCCTGTCGTGTTGTGGACATACAAGAGTTGATCAAGAAGAAGCCAACGTTCGAGGACGAAGAAGAAGATGACACCGTGGGGAATTATGATTCAGACTGATACACATGGCGAAGATGTTGACGCTGCTTCTGCGGATGATGATTACATTGCTTTTGTCATATTTTCCTGTCAGAAGACGTTTTTTATCTACTATGTGAAATTGTGTTTGCTATGACAACTGAAACCTGATGAACATGTTGTTTAGTATTTTTCTATGAGAACATCACTTGTTATGTATGCTGATTTGTGTTTGGTGATTGTATGACAACTAAAACATGATGACATTGTTGTTTAGTTGTACTCATATTTGGCTGTGAAACTTGAATTTGATGACATAGCTTGATGTTGGACTGCAATTTGCTCGACGTCTTCGAATGAGAACAAAGCTGACCCGACAGGGCCTTTGCTATTTATTTATTTATATGAGCAAAAGAGGATACCCCCTGATTTCCATTAATAGAAATCATTAGATGTTCACAACACTACACCCAGCCTGCTACACAGGTTTCATTCATTACTAGTTTCAGCAAAGTGCTCATGTCGTAGCCACTGAATACATCACGAGTGCTACATACACTGTAAATAAAGAGACAATCATCCTACAGAGCACATAGATTTTGCCCATTATCTTCACAAGCTCTTTCATCTCCTCATTGCTGTCAAGGCCATTCAGCAGCTGTTGCTTGGCCATGATCAGAGGAACTACATCTTTAACCTTCTGCTCTGCATCTTCCTCTTCTGCCGTTCCTTCAGTTACTTGTCCAACACCCCGACCTGCTGGTATTGGGATTCCTCGGCTAACCAAATAATCAGCATAGTTGCATTCCCCCACATCAGCAACTTCCCAGAAATACAAATCAAACGAATCTTCCCTTTTCTGCACGAATCAAATTGGAAGATCATCAACCAAACTATTAAAAAAATCAGCAACTGAAAGCAGCAGAACAACACTTAAACATATTATTACCCCATGATTCGGGCATTTGTGGTTGCGGATTGTGGTTGAGACGCGGCGGATGACTCTGCGTGATTTGCAGCAGTGGCACCACACCAACGGCAGCGGGTTGCGATGAGCAATCGACTACGGTGCGCGTGCCGGCGGGGGTGTGATGAGACCCACAGGCGATGGTACGGGTGGCGACTTGGCGCATATCTGGTTGTTGCCTGCTAAAGAGCAGGTGGATGAGTAGCCAGCGGACAAGGTTGCTGCGACCAGAGCTTCTGATGCTAGGCAGAGTAAGTAGAGAAGAGGAGAAGCGAACGCTGGATATGTCAGTTTCATTACTTGTAGAGTAGCATAGCACCATATATAGTCATAGTCTAGGTTTGGATTCGAACCAGCTATAGGAGCATGTCTTTCTTTTTTCTAAAACTCGGCAACGTCTCTTTACTGGTACACTAGCTTGTTTTGTACACCTTCCCAAGTCTTTGATTTTCTTTCTATATATAAAAAAGTATGCTACTTGGTGTCCGCTTAGTCAACAAACGATTGTGCCAACCTTGACCGTTGGATTGACATTCAACGTCTGTCGCGTTTCTTCAGTCTCTTCTTCCTCGAGCCGCCAAAGCCAAACCAGCGCCGGCGGGACCGCCTGCTCCCGCCTCCCACGGCTGGATGTGATCTTCCCCGGCTCCTGTTCGTTCCCGTCTGAGGCCTCACCATCGTCCTCCACCTTGGTTCGCTCGCCGCGGCGCCGCCCTCCGCTGTTGTCAACATGGTCAACAACCGAGAGGAATAAGGAGATGACTGTACATGGTGAGGATGACAGTAGGGACCCAGCAGCGCGCGCAGTAATTTTGTTTTTTCGGGACGGAGAAGGGTATCAACTGGGTTGTGCGGGACCCGTGGCCCGTCTAGCCCAGGCTTTTATTTCATATGTTTAGCACATGACCAGCCCAATTTGTTTTTTTCCTTTCTAAAAATGGCTAGCCAGCTATTTTGTTTTTTGCAGAATAACCAACATAGGCCTACTTGCTTTTTTACGCCCTGCTGAGCCGAAAATCTTTCAAGACGAGGAGGGATGGATTTTGCCTAGAAAATGGGCTATAAGTAATAAGAAATGGGCTATAAGTAATAATAAATGGGCTGTAAAATGAAAAAATACAACAAACAGGCAATTAGTTCCAAAATACTGTTTTCTTTCAGATTTTGATATTCTAAATTTCATTGTTTTTGTGCGGGTAAAATTTCATTGAATTTAAATTAAGGTATATTTAGATTTAAAATTAATTTGAATCTGGCTAGAAATTTCGGGTTGTATGCTGTTTGGGACAGATTTGGAGGCTGACTTGTGGGTCTACTAGGTTGACGTGTACTTTGGCTTTGACAACTTAGTCCACAAACGATTCTAGCAGCAGTGACCATTGGATGTTAATCCAACGGCCGTGCTGCTTCTTCAATATCTGATCTTCTTGCTCCAGCCGCCCAAACCAGCTCCGGTGGGACTGCCTGCTCCCACCTCCCGTGGCCGGCTGTGCTGCCGCACAGGCCGCCCACCCTACTTCATTTCTGGCCAGGCCATTCCTCTACTCACCCACACCTCCTGTTATTTTCCAGCAATGGCAGCCAGACCAGTAAACCCTCGTACTCCCCACCGCATGGGCAACCATTGCCGAGTCCTCCCCGGCTCCGTGTCATTCCCTTCCTAGGCCTCGTCGTCGTCCACCGCCATGGTGCTCTTGGCACGACCTGGTCAACATGGTCAACGAACGACATCCATCGGCCGTGGACTGTACGCGCAAAATAATGATTCCTCCACCTGAAAGTTGGGACCCACCGGAAGGGCCTCTGTATTTCGCGAAAAAAATGTTCCCCCCGCTGACATGTCGGACCCACCAGTTATATCTTCGCTCGCAAGGAAGTGCCTCCTTATTACGCACAAAAAAATGAATACCCCCTGCTAGCTGGGACCCGCCATAGTGGGAGGATGACTAGTGGGCCAACTAAGTTGATGGGGACAGAGGGCTTTGTCAACTTAGTCAATATGAACGATTCTAGCTCCAGCGACCGTACGATGTCCATCCAACGGCCGTAGTGCTTCTTCAACCTCTGGTCTTCTTGCTCCAGCCGCCCAAAGCAGCGCCGGTCGTGCCGCATGCTCCTGCCTCCCGTGGCCGGCTGTGCTGCCGCGGAGGCCTCACCGCCCCCTACTATTCCCACCGCTGGCCAGGCCCTGCGGCGACGGCAGCTTCACACCGCAGCCGAACCAGTGAACCCTCGTACTCCTCTCCGCGCGAGCTTCCACTGCCGCTTCATCCCCTTCCTAGGCCTCGCCGTCGTCCACCGCCGTGGTGCTCTTGGTGCGGCCTGGTCAACGTGGTCAAGGAACGGCTTCCATCGGACGTGGACTGTACGTGGAGAGGCTGACAGCTGGTTCCATGGCCGCAACAAGGAAGTGCCTCCTTATTACGCGGAAAATAATGATTCCTCCACCTGTCAGCTGGGACCCACCGGATGGGACACTGTATTTTGCAGAAAAAATGTTTCCCCCTGACTGCTAGGACCCACCAGCTTCATCTTCGCACGCAAGGAAGTGCGTCCGGGCACAAAAAAAACGATTCGCCCCCCTGACTGCTGGGACCCACCAGCTACACGTTCGCACGCAAGGAAGTGCGTCCGGGCAAAAAAAAACGATTCGCCTCCCTGACTGCTGGGACCCACTGGCTACATCTTCGCACACAAGGAACTGCGTCCGGGCAAAAAAACGATTCGCCCCCCTGACTGCTGGGACCCACTAGCTACATATTCGCAGGCAAGGAAGTGCCTGACAGTCGGGACCCACCTGGTCGAAGCGTACGTAGCGTTGTCATTCTGGTCACGAACATGTACGTACATACTGGTCGATGTAGAGGCACGCACGTGTCGTAGTAGAGGCGTGCACGTGTCGTAGTAGAGGCGCGCACGTAGCATGTACACGTATGTACAGCGGCCAGGGTGCAAGAAAGAAAATACGGCCACGTATGTGTACATACGGGGGGGTCTCAAACGCCTACTCGCGCATACGTACGGCCAGGGCTCGTGTACATGGCTGGGTGGGAACGGAGAAACAGCGTCGTCGTCGTGTTCATGGGGAGGCAACAGAATGCGTCGTATTCATGGGGAGGCAATGGAATGTGTCGTGTTCATCGGGAGGCAACAGAACGCGTGGGAGCCAACTGGCTGGGTCGGAACAAAATGCGTGGTCGTGTTCATCGGGAGGGCTTGGACGGAACAGACGATGGAAACAAGGCTTGGCGTACCGCAAAACGGAGGAAACACACCTCCTACGTTTGGAACGGGGTCCTGTTGATCGGGAGGGGTGTGGCGTATCGCAAAACGGAGGAAACGGACCTCCTACGGTCGAAACGGGGGTCTTGTTGATCGGGAGGGGTGTGGTGTACCGCAAAATGGACAAAACGGACCTCCTACAGTCGAAACGGGGGTCCTGTTGATCGGGAGGAGTGTGGCGTACCGCAAAATGGACGAAATGGACCTCCTACGGTCGAAATGGGGGTCCTGTTCATCGGGAGGGGTGTGGCATACCGCAAAACGGGACTCCACGGGATACTGTTCATCTCCACCGTCGACCTCCTCCAGCCTCCACGGGCTACCGTCGACCTCCTCCAGCCTCCACGGGCTCCTATTCATCCAGCCTCCACAACGCGCTACTCCACCGGCTACTGTTCAACCACCCCTCCACCGTCTACTGTTCATCCAGCCCTCCACACCACGGGGTCCTGTTCAACAGCCCCTCCACGGGCACCCCTCCACCGTCTACTGTTCATCCAGCCCTCCACACCATGGGGTCCTATTCATCCAGAGGCAACGCCACCGCTCACTGTTCATCCAACCCCCCCCCCCGGCAACGCTCACTGTTCATCCAATCGATCAGCTTTAGTTAGCAGCAGTAGCGAAGGAATCGCTCGATCGGGTTTGGTTAATCACCATCGATCAATCACTCGGGTTCAGTAACGCGTAGCCTGTAGTGCAATCGCTAGGGTTCAGTTAGAGCCCAACGCTTCGCTCAGGTTCAGTTAGAGCCAACGCCTCGCACACACGCGCGTACGTGTACAAGACAAACGCGCATCGCTCGACCCCCGACCTCCCACCGTAACCGGGAACTCCCTGAAATTTTCCTCCCCCTCGCTTCTACCACGGTTTTTTCCGTCATGGACGGCCCAAACAATGACATGCAGCTGCGTCTCCGGCCCGCCCAGGACGAAAAGCCCATTTTCTGTCATGATTTTTTGTCATAGAAGTAGGAGCCCACCACATCTATGATGATACCGGGTTTTGTCACAATTATCGTCATAGAAGTGTCATATGTATGACAGGAAAAAAATTCGTTAGGCCCAAAATGTCACGGATGTGTCTTTTTTTTGTAGTGCTTCCTCTTCATCTTCATCCTCAGCTGGATCTACCGTCATAGAGGATCTCCCAATGACTTTGGCCATGGTCTTCTTGACCCTTTCCTTTCTTTTCTTGCCCTTACCAGCAGCCTCTTCAGTTGATTTGGAAGTCTCAAGAGTGGAGGCTCTGGCCTTTGACATGGGCACTCTCTTTGCAGGAGCCTTTTTATGCATTCCAGGCTTGGTTGAAGCAGTTGTGCCAAACTCTTTCTTGACAACCCTTTTCTTGGAGTTGCCCTCCTCCTCAGCAGCTACATAGTCATCTTTAAACTCACAATTTTTCTTCCTCCTCTGCCTAGTAGCAGCCTTAGGCAGGTTGCTAGGAGTACTTCTGTTGCCTTTGTCATAGCTGTTAGAGGGACTAGTGCCCTCACTCAGATTCACATGCTTTCAGACCTATTCTGGCTATCACTCTGATCTGACATGTCTGATACTACAAACTGACAGCTGACCCTGTGAATAGTTATAGATGATATAGAGTGGATGAGCATCACAAAGTGCAGAGATTTTGCAAAACAGATGAGTCAAAAACTTAGTTTTAGTTTTCCACATAAAGCATTTTGGAGCTACCGATTTGTAAACTTGGTGACACCGAAGCAACTTTTGGATTCTAAACTAGTGGAACCGGTCAGACCGAGACATAGTTCGGTGACTCCGAGATTGCTAGCGTTTCACTGAGAGTTGAACTTGGTCACACCAATTTGCAAGTTCCGGTCAGACCAAAAAGTGCAGGTGCAATGGCCTAAGCCAAATCGGTGAGACCAATTTCCACAACTCAGTCGGTCCGAGATGAGTTCGGCGGAAACCTAACCCTAAATTTTCAAATCAAACTTAATCTAAAGGAAGATTTCGCTAGATAGATTGATCTCATGCGTGGTAAGAAACATGGCATTGACCTTGTGCTCAGAATCGAAGGTAAAAAGAATGCACAAGGGGTCGAACTCATACCCTAACTTGGCGATGAGTTCGCTACAGCAGCAACGGCAGTGTTGATGTTCGTTGATGGCGACGGAGACCAGCGATGGGAGCTCGCTGGCGACAAGAGGACAATCCGGAGACCCTAGACGGCAGAGCAGGACACATGCGGGCGAAGTGGTTTTGGATAAATTTCCAAAATTTGACCCATCGGTATATATATCCTGACCATGTCGGTGTGATCGAGTGGAACAACTCGGTGCCACCGAGATGCAGAATCGCAAGCGGTTACTGCAACTCGGTGTGACCGAAAATTTCTAATCGGTTGCACCGAGATTGAAAACCTAGATCAACTCAGTGAACTCAGTTTGACCGAAAAGGATGAATCGTTCGGACCGAAATGCACAGAGAGGTTTTGGAAGTTTAAGTCTATGACGAATCGGTGACTCCGAGTGCTCCTCACATAGAGGGTTCGAATCTGACTTGATCAAACTTTATGATGTAGCATGAATAGAGTTTGAGACAAGAAAAGCATAGATAGCTAGAGGAAGTTCTTAGGCATTCTTGTCCATCCATTTGGCAAAATAAAAAAAGGCAAACAATCAAAGCAACAAATGGATGTCCTCAAATGAGAAAAATATCCAAACAACATGCTCACACAATAAAATGGCAAATGAAATATGTGGCGAAGCATGCACACACAATCTAGCATCTATCAAGCAATTGGCGATGACTAGGTCATCTATATATGAGTATATTGACTGAGGAGTCAAATGAGAACATTTGGTCGTAGGTCATACTCATCGTTTAAGCACAAGTGGGGTTGCCACTTTTACATAAAGCATTGTTGTGTTCACACCATTAGAGTTGCTTTAGCTCAATTCTTAGAGTAAAGCTCCCCCTAGATGTGATATCCCCCCTAAGAGGGATGAACTAACCTTGGGTTTTGTCGATGATTACTTCATGTAGATGTTGAAGATGTGGATGCTCAATGTTAATGTAGATCATTTAGAGCAATCCATTGGAGTGAGTTGCACTTTCAATGCCTACACGAGTTAGTCCCACAAGGAACAAACAAGGATATCCATAGACATAGAGTAAAGTTCACATAAGATTATGTCCATGAAAGCATTAGGTTACCTTGTCCCTTGTCTTACCGACAAGAGGGTTTGTGACTCCTTGAATTAGTGCAAGATGTGGAAGTTGTTTGTACTTGTTCTCGCCAAAATGATATGAGTGAAATATGTTGGCGGAGTCACCCTCAAGAACTCTCTAGTTCTTCTTCTTCAGGATCCACATCAACTTGATTGGAATCGTTGGAGTTGTAGTCGTACTTGATGAAGTAGAACTTGATGTAGTCTTGGGAACCCACTTGACCAAGGCCTTGGGAGCTTCTTCAAATGCATCAATCTCCTCTTGAAGCTGGTCTCCTTTTTGCTTATGGTCTTGTGGTGGAAGATCATCTTGAGCTTGTGTTCCCTTGAAAGAAGTAGGATCATACTTCTCTTGTTGAGGAACAAACTTCATCTTGGGGTATTGATCTTCTTCCCACTCAACTCCATTGGCATTGAACTTTCGTTCAAAACCAACACCTTGATTCTTTCGGTGCCTTCCTTGCTTGCGTACAATTTCCTCAAATTGCTTACTTTCGGCAAGGCTCTTGTAAACACCTTTCTCTATAATTCCCTTCAATAAGCTATTTTCTTGCTCAAGTGTAACTTGGCTTAGATAATCATTAGTGGAATCAAGAGAACTACTAGAAGCAACAACATTGGACTTAACATGATTATTGTTACTACTAGATGAAGAATATTTCTTGTTCTTGTTGCTAGATTTTACTTGTGGCATGTAAGTAGACAAGAGTAAACGCTTGGCGATGTAAGAAGAACTTTTCTTACGAAGATCATCATTGATTGCTTTTAAGTACCCATGCTCTTGCTCTAGATTGAGCTTTTCAAAGCGTAGCTTCTCATGAGTCTTTAAAAGCTCTCGATGATCTTCCAACGTAGTTTCATGAGCTAACTTAAGAGTGTTTAGTTCTTTAGTCAGACGCTCAATCTCCCTCTTATCATCATCATTCGTTTTATCTTGATTAGCATAATTGATAGCAAGTTCATCATAGTTTTCATCACTAGAGTTGTCAACAAGTAAATCATCATCACCTAGCAAATCGTCTTCATCACTACTAAAGTCAACATAATCGGGGTGTGATACCTTTGGGCCTTTGGCCATGAAGCATCTACTAATTCCTTCATTTGGTGAGTCAAATATGTCATAGGAGTTGGCTGACACAAGTGCTAGACCGGCAACACCTTCATCTTGAGTATATTCGGAGTTGGAGTGATAACTTCTCTCGGAGTGATGGTCGGAGTCGGAGCCGGACACCCATTCACCAACATGAGCTTGATGTCTTCATTTTGTGTAGCTCCTTGATGACTTGTCCTTCCTTTCTAAATCCTTGCTTCTGCGAGAGGTTCTTCGTTCATAACGATCATCTCTACTCCTTCTCTCTCTTGGAGGTGATTCTTCTCTTCTACTTCTCCTTTTAGGTGAGTCTTCTCTTCTTTTGTAGGGAGCCGTACACTCATTGGATTAGTGTCCGGGTCTTCCACAATTGTAGAAATTATGCTCTCGACTGGAAGATCTTTTGTCATTGTAGGACCTTGACTCGGAACTTCTTTCTTTGCTTCTACTCTTGTAAAACTTGTTGAAGTTCTTCACCATTAGGCTCAATTCCTGATTGAAGGCTTGTTTCTGACTTGATGTAGGAGCATCACATGAGGCTTTATAAGCACCACTAGACTTATTGTGAAGCTCTTCTTTATCCTTGAGTGACATCTCATGAGCAAAAATTCTTCCAGTGACTTCCATTAGCTTGAGAACTTTGTAGTTGGGCATCATTTGGATCAATGTGCACATGGTATCATATTTTCCATCCAAGGCTCTTAGGATATTCTTGATGATGAATCTGTCGGTCATCTCTTCACTTCCTAAGCCGGCAATCTCATTTGTGATGAGAGCAAGCCTAGAGTACATTTCAGCGACACCTTCACCATCCTTCATTTTGAACTTGTCAAGCTGACTTTGAAGCACATCCAATTTGGATTCCTTGATGGAGTCGGTACCTTCGTGCATATCAATCAAAGTATCCCAAATTTCCTTTGCATTCTCAAGACGGCTGATTTTGTTGAATTCTTAAAGGCACAATCCGTTGAAGAGACTATCGCAAGCTTGAGCATTGTATTGCAACATCTTCAACTCTTCCGCGCTAGCTTCATGGTTCGGTTCTCTCCCATCAAATAATTCACCTTGCAAACCAATACACACAATAGCCCAAACGGCGGGGTTATGTCCAAGAATATGCATTTTCATCTTATGCTTCCAACTAGCAAAATCAGTACCATCAAATTAAGCACCTCTATGGTGGTAATTTCCCTCGCTAGACGCCATACTCTTCTCGGTTGTGAAACCAAGGCCATGATCACCAAAGCTATGGAAATCAAGGCAAATGGAGACCAAAGCTCCGATACCACTTGTTGGGTTGAAAGTATGTCTAGAGGGGATGATTAGACTACTTGACCAAATAAAAATATATCCTTTTCCCAGTTTAAGTCTTGGCAGATTTTAGCAATTTAGCACAAGTCAAGCAATCAACCTACACATGCAATTCTAACAGTATAGCAGCGGAATGTAAATCATTGCATATGAAGGTAAAGGGAGGAGTTTAGAGGGAGCAAACACAATGTAGACACGAAGATTTTTGGTGTGGTTCCGATAGGTGGTGCTATCGTACATCCACGTTGATGGAAACTTCAACCCACGAAGGGTAGCGGTTGCGCGAGTCCACGGAGGGCTCCACCCACGAAGGGTCCACGAAGAAGCAACCTTGTCTATCCCACCATGGCCATCACCCACGAAGGACTTGCCTCACTTGGGTAGATCTTCACGAAGTAGGCGATCTCCTTGCCCTTACAAACTTCTTGGTTCAACTCCACAATCTTGACGGAGGCTCCCAAGTGACACCTAACCAATCTAGGAGACACCACTCTCCAAAAGGTAATAGATGGTGTGTTGATGATGAACTCCTTGCTCTTGTGCTTCAAATGATAGTCTCCCCAACACTCAACTCTCTCTCACAGATTTGGATTTGGTGGAAAGATGATTTGAGTGGAAAGCAACTTGCAGAAGGCTAGAGATCAAGATTCTTGTGGTTGGATTGGAATATCTTGGTCTCAACACATGAGTATGTGGTTCTCTCTCTCAGAAAATGTATGCTGGAAGCATAGGCACGTTCTGATGGCTCTCTCCACAAATGGAGGATGGGTGGAGGGGTATATATAGCCTCCAAACAAAATCTAACTGTTACACACAATTCACCAAACTCGGTGAGACCAAATACACAAACTCGGTCAGACCGATTCGGTTCAAAATGTGAACATTAGGCTTTTTGGTGGGACCGATATGATCAACTCGGTGGGATCGATTTCATTAGGGTTAGGGCATAACGTAATCTCGGTGAGACTGATCACATGAACTCGGTGGAACCGATTTCTATAATAGGAAAACAGAGACTTGGTTTGGCAAACTCGGTGGGACCGATCGCTCATTCGGTGAGACCGAAACATTACGAAAAGGAAATAGAGAGTTTGCATTGCGAACTCAGTGGGACCGATCGCTCATCTCGGTTAGACGGAAAGGTTACGAAGGGAAACAAAGAGTTTGCAATCCCATCTCGGTGATATCGAGATCCCTATCGGTGAGACAAAACTGATTAGGGTTTCTGGGTGTGGCTATGTCAAATGAACTCGGTGGCGCCGGATAGATCAAATCGGTGAGGCCGAGTTTGACTTTTGGTTTAGGACATATGTGGATATGAGAAAGTAGTTGAGGGCTTTTGGAGCATATCACTAAGCATTTTCAGCAAGTAAGCCATTAAGCAACACCTCACCCCCTTTTAATAGTATTGGCTTTTTCTATGGACTCAATGTGATCTTGGATCACTAAAATGAAAATGTAGAGTCTTGAGCTTTTGCCAGTATGTGTCCTTAGCATTTTGAGGGGTCCACATTCCTAGTCCATGCCATGCCAATCATTGAACTTTCTGAAATGATCATCTTGAAAGAGCATTAGTTCAATGAGCTATATGTTGTTAGGAATTACCAAAACCACCCAGGGATACTTACACTTTCACTTGGCCTCACCATTACAAGACATCCCCATCCATATAACATCCAATGGTTCAACGACTGTGGTAAGTTGAAGGTAACACGTCATGTGAAAGTACACTTTACACTTGGTTCATATCATGATTACGTTGACTGTGATATCGTACCTATGCAAGCTTGTTCTTTATTGTTAGGTCGACCTTGGCAATATAATAATAGTGTTGCCCATCATGGTAGAACAAATTCGTATACTCTTGTGTTTAACGGAAAAATCATTACCTTGCTTACTTTGACCCCTGATGAGATAATAAATGGTGAGCAAGCTAAATCAACGGACCGTACTACGCACAATATGCTTGCTATCAGTTCTGAAATTTCTCCGTTGACTATCCCAACTTCTGAGCGGGACATACTGTGTGCTTAGATAGTTCATTTGCATTCCCATAATTCAAATATAGACTCTGTATGGGATAAAATTTATCATGATATTCATAATGTTATGATCCGACATGAGAAAACTTTTACAAATTTATCACATCCTCATGAGCTAACTGTTGGGGAACGCAGTATTTCAAAAAAATTCCTACGATCAAGGAAGATCTATCTAGGAGATGCATAGCAACGAGAGGGGAGAGTGTGTCTACGTACCCTCGTAGATCGAAAGCGAAAGCATTTAGTAATGCGGTTGATGTAGTCGAACGTCTTCGTGATCCAACCGATCCAAATACCGAACATACGACACCTCCGCGATCAGCACACATTCAGCTCGATGACGTCCCTAGATATCTTGATCCAGTTGAGGACGAGGGAGAGTTTCGTCAGCACGACGGCGTGGCGACGGTGATTATGAAGTTACCGGCGCAGGGCTTCGCCTAAGCACTGCGACGATATGACTGAGGTGTGTAATTGTGGAGGGGGCACCGCACACGATTAAGACAATTGATCTTGTGTGTTCTAGGGTGCCCCCTGCCCCCGTATATAAAGGAGGGGAGGGGAGGCCAACCGGCCCTCCTAGGGCGCGCCAGGAGAGGGGAATCCTACTAGGACTCCAAGTCCTAGTAGGTTTCCACCTAAGGAAGAGGGGGATGAAGGAAGGAAGAGGGGGAAGGGAAGGAAAGGGGGGCGCCGCCCCCTTCCCCTAGTCCAATTCGGACCCAAGGAGGGCGTGGCCAGCCCCTCCTGGCCCTTCCTCTCTTCCCACTAAGGCCCATCAAGGCCCATTAGTTCCCCCAGGGGGTTCCGATAACCCTCTAGCACTCGGATAATTATCCGGTACCTCTCGGAACACATCTGGTGTCTGAATAACATCGTCCAATATATCAATCTTTATGTCTTGACCATTTAGAGACTACTCGTCATGTCCGTGATCTCATCCGGGACTCCGAACAAACTTTGGTCATCAAATCACATAACTCATAATACAAATCATCATCAAATGTTAAGCGTGCGGACCCTATGGGTTTGAGAACTATGTACACATGACTGAGACACAACTCCGGTCAATAACCAATAGCGGAACCTGGATGCTCATATTGGCTCCTACATCTTCTACGTAGATCTTTATTGGTCAAACCGCATAACAACATACGTTGTTCCCTTTGTCATCGGTATGTTACTTGCCCGAGATTCGATCGTCGGTATCATCATACCTAGTTCAATCTCGTCACCGGCAAGTCTCTTTACTCATTCCGTAATGCATCATCTCGTGACTAACTCATTAGTCACATTGCTTGCAAGGCTCATAGTGATGTGCATTACCGAGAGGGCCCAGAGATACCTCTCCGATACACAGAGTGACAAATCCTAATCTCGATCTATGCCAACTCAACAAACACCATCAGAGACACCTGTAGAGCATATTTATAATCACCCAGTTATGTTGTGACGTTTGATAGCACACAAGGTGTTCCTCCGGTATTCGGGAGTTTCATAATCTCATAGTCTGAGGAACATGTTGTCGGTGTACTAGAGTAGGGGTACCCTAGTACCCCGAACTCGTGCACGGGCAGTCGCAGCATCCCCGTGGCAAGGCTTGCCGGGTGACCGCCAGGACCCTCCGCCGTCCCTTTAAAGACCATTCAAGAACAAAGTACTCAAGACAAGACCCCGGCAAGAGGAGCTTGCCGGGAAGAAGGCAAGACCCCGGCAAGAGGAGCTTGCCGGGAAGGCCATCAGAAGCGTCCCAAGGCCCCGGCAAGAGGCGCTTGCCGGGAAGGCCATCCAAGGCATTCCAAGGAACTTGCCGCGGCGCGCTACGCGCCCCGACAAGGCCCGGTGAGCGACAAGCTCCCGGAAGCGACAAGTCGACGGCCGCGGCAAGGCGCTTGCCGCGGCAAGCCCCCACTCCACGCCCGCGCTCCAGCACATCCACCCACGTGTCGCTCCGGGGCCCCTCCCAAGCGCACGTGGCGGGAGGCTGTGCAGCTAGGGGCGTGCGGTGGCACGCAGGCGCTGACAAGACAACCATCATGGCAAGACGGCGGCGTCCCTAGCGGTCCCTTTCGGTGCTGTCTAGGCGACACAGACGGGCATTCAATGCCCTTGTCCCCTGCCGTCAGGGTTAGGTATGATAACACTGTAGCAGCTAGCTGTGCCTACTACAGCACCTAGCTGTGCCTACCCACGGCACCCTTTCCATTTTTGCCCTTGGCTCCCGTTGCTCTATGTCGGTAACCCCTTGAGTATAAAAGGAGGCCCGTATGCAACGTAGGTGGGGGTCGGCCATTTTGAGAGCCTCGGGGAGCAATCCCACACACTCACGCTCGATCTCGCTCCCGAGCTAGAAATCAATACCAATCCACAAAGCAGGAGTAGGGTTTTACGCATCCTTGCGGCCCGAACCTGGGTAAATCGCTCGCGTGCTTTGCCTCGATTTACTCTTCGCACGACCAGCCGCCCGCGTGCTTCGCCTCGATCTGCTCTTTGCGCAGCCTCCGCCCCCCGCCGAACCAAAAGGGACCCGGTCCGCCGGTCCCATAGGTGCCCGTGGATCAGAAACCCCGGCATCTCCGGCGCGCCAGGTAGGGGGCGTCGAAGTTGTGTGAATCAGATCCGGCGTTCTTGCGGGCTAGATCTTCATCTTCTTCATCATCTTCATCAACATGCCGCCGAAGAAGAAAGTTTCGGAGGCAGCTGCTCCGTCCGCGCCGAGCCACCCACCGCCGGAGCAAACGGATGGTGGGGCAGGCGCCGGCGGAGGAACACGCGTCGATGAGGGAACTCGCGGTGCTGCCAGGTCCCAGGGCAAGGCTGCGCTGCCCGTCGGCGGCGTAGCTGGCTCCCACAATGACCGGGCGCACTCCAAGACCTCGGCGTCCATGCATGCACCGCGCCCATCTCAGGAGGCGCGGGACCAGCAGCATCATGGTACTCACGGTACCATGCACTCGCTGGATCAAGATCGAGCTGGTGGATCTCGAAGCGCCCAAGACCACCATGCACGTCAACACACCCAGAACAGATAAGTTGCCAAAGCCTGAGCAACCAGATCTCTAATTTTTAAGCTATCCCCCGTGGATCGGCTCACTTTGTATGAGAAGCCTGTGCGCGGAGGAGCCAACTCGTAGCTGGCTGCGCCCTTGCGTTGTTTCGAGCTCGCTCAACAACATTAGGTGAGCTGCGGCTAGTTGCTACACTAGCCGCGCCCTTGCATTGTTTCGAGCCTGCTCAACAACGTAAGTTAGCTGCGGCTAGTTGCTTAACTAGCCGCGCCCTTACTTTGCTTCGAGCCCCGCTCAGCAACTTAAGTGAGCTACAGCTAGCTGTGACGAGGTTTCTTGCCGGTAGCGGCACCGCCAACAGCCTGCTGATGTTCCACACTCAGCGCTCGCGGCCCCGGTGCCTGCGCCGGCAAGTTCCCTAAAAGCATGGGGTAGAAACACACAAAGTTGACGCCGAAATGGGAAGGCCCTTACCGGGTGAAACGAGTCACTGGGCCCAGCGCTGTCCGCCTTGAGACCGAAGATAGCATCCCAGTGAGCACCTCCTGGAGCGTCGAGCATCTTCGTAAGTTTTACCCGTAAGGCGCGGTTGTCGGAACCCGTTCCGGCAACCACCTCTCGTACAAAGTCTTGCCGCTGTTGCATGTAATCCTTTGTACGAGGCCGGGCGCAGATCCCGTGCGCAAGTAAAGCTCGCGTGCTCCGCGCATTTTGTCGATTTTATGCTTTCTATTTTCTGGCATATATGACCTGACATTTGTGCAGCACCAACCCCACGGTAAGCGATAACGAGCCGCAAGGCTCTATATCTTTATTTTCTCTTCTTTCTTTTCTTCCTTCTTCCAAGGAAAGAAAGGATCCCTCACCCACAAGTTTGCCGGGGGGGAAGGGAGGAGAAAAGGGTATGGACCAGGCGTCGTTCAAGAATTTCGTCTTGCCGGGAAGCAAACGACAGAAAAGCTAAGTTGCCAAAGTTTGAGCAATCGAATTTTTTAAATTTTAAGTTATCTCCCTTGAACGACTGCACTTTGTATGGGAAACCTGTGCACGGAGGAGCCAACTCGTAGCTGGCTGCGCCCTTGCGTTGTTTCGAGCTCGCTCAACAACATTAGGTGAGCTGCGGCTGGTTGCTACACTAGCCGCGCCCTTGTATTGTTTTGAGCCTGCTCAACAACGTAAGTTAGCTGCGGCTAGTTGCTTAACTAGCCGCGCCCTTACTTTGCTTCGAGCCCCGCTCAACAACTTAAGTGAGCTGCAGCTGGCTGCGACAAGGTTTCTTGCCGGTAGCGGCACCGCCAGTTCCGCGCCCAGCGCTCGCGGTACGGATGCCTGCACCGGCAAGTTCCCTAAAAGCGTAGGGCGAAAACATACAAAGGGAGGAATCAAGTAAAGGGAATAACATTGCAATGGCTACCCAGAAGAAAGTTATATTACAAAATAGCTTGTCGCAGCTCTAATAAATGTTTTCTATGACATAGCTAGCAGCGACAAGTAAAGAAGGAAGCAGGCGGCCTAGTCGACGCAGTCGCCCTCAACCCTCTTGATCCCGCTCACCTTGTCCACAATGGGTGCGGCAAGGGCCTTGAGCACTTCCTAATCGATATCAGGCGGCAAGGATCTGAGGACGTTGTGGAGGCGGAGGCCTGGATTGCGGAAGGCCACCTTCATCAACACCTTCTGAAGGGCTCCCGCACAGATCTCGCGCGACTCGTCGGCCAGCCGCTTCGGGATCTCATCCCGGAGCCGCTGGAGCGCCGTCGCCACGCCTTGGAAGAACATAGTGAGCTTGGCGCTAGGTTGGAGGTTCTCATCGGAGGAGTACCCGAAGTCCTCCACCCCCAGCTGCGCCAGCTCCTTATCGATGTCCCCGGCGGCGTTCACAAGGCTCTCCGTCCAGTGCTCCACCGTATCCCTAAAGGCGTTTTGGGTGGTGGCAGCACTCTCCAGCAACGCCTTGTCGGCATCGATCTCCTTCTTCAGGGCCGCCTCCCGCTCCTTGGCGCCGTCCAGCGCCTTGGTCAAAGCGACCAGCCTCGACTCGAGGGCGGCGTTGGAGTCCTTGGCGGCGTTGAGCTCTTCGCCATATGCTTTGCAGTCAGCCTCCAGCTGCACCACCTTCATCTCCAGCACCTTTTTGGCGGCCTCGGCAGCGGCGGCAGCGTCCTCCGCTTGCTTGATGGCTCCGCCCAGCTTCTCCTCGCGCGCGGCAAGCTCCTCCTCGTGGGCGTCGAGGTTGACCTTCCGCTGCGCCTGCTCGCCCTCTTCCGCGGCTAGCTTCACGGCGGCAAGTCGTTGTAGCTCCTCGGCTTCGGCCTTCTCGAGGAGGAAGGCCTTCTTCGCTTCAGCGAGCTTCTCCCGCTCCTCCGCCAGGGATCGGAGAGCTTCCCGGTGGAGACCCCCGAGCTCGTCTGCGCGCTTCTCAATGTCTGCTCCCGCCTTCGCGACAAGCGCCTCGCGGGACTCCAGCTTGGCTTGTCGCGCACGGTAGAGCGACATCAACCTGCGCAGCAGCCGCTCCTCTTCGGGCTCGTTGCTGCTGCTGCTCGGCGCGTCGACCAGCTTCAGACCCACGGAGGCAAGCACTTCCCCGTCGAAGACCTCCCCCTCGATCGGCGCCCTGGAGCTTGACGCCCAGGGGAGGTTGATGAAGACGCCTTCGCCGGCTTTCAAGTAAACGCCCGGCTGGGGCTCCTCGGTGCTTGGCGCTGCGGCCTCGGCGGGCGGGTCGGCGGTCGGTGCAGCGCCTGGCGCTCCTGCGGCCTCTGGGCCGTCAGTACGATCGCCAGATCCCTCGCCAGCCGCCGCGGCGCCAGCCTTGGCGGCCTCGGCACCGGCGGCGTCGCCACCACCGGCTACGTCCTCGGCGGCGACCTCGGTCTCCATCCGCTCCGCAGTGGATGGATCTGACGGCCGGCAAAGGGGAGAAGAGTCAAGCAAGATCCAGCCAAAAAACTCAAGAAGATCAGAAGAAGAAGAACCCAAGGGAAGTTTTGAAGCAAGAAGATTACCTGCGCTGGGCTCGGTGGCCATGGTCTCTGCCGCTGGGGGGATGCTGGTGCCGTCCCTTGGCGGAGAGCTTCCCCTTGCCGGAGAGCCACCCCCTGCCGGAGAATCTCTTGCCGGAGAATTTTCCCTGGGCGGCGTAGTTGAAGCAGATGGCATGCCGGGGGCTGTCTCCGGACGCTCCTGGTGAGGCTGCTCTGCTCCTTCACAAGGCAACAAGCAGATATCAGCAAAGACAAGTACCCATGCGCACCACATCGCGGCAAATAGTTCACACACTTACGCTGGGGGCTGCCATGGAGGAAAGTCGCCAGGTCCGGCAAGGTTGTCTCGGGCGCGCCACCTGTTGTCGCAGTGGGCACGTCCTCGATGATGACCACCGGGGCCTTAGCTCTCTTTGCCGCTCTCTGGGCCAGAGTCCTAAAAAGGAGCAGGTTCAGGGAAAAGCAATTGAGAAACAAGAACAACAGCAAAAACCGAAGGAATGCAAGTGCAGCAAGAGAAGCTTACTCTTCTTCATCCTCCTCGTTGGAGCTCAGCGCGGAGAAATCGAAGCCCGGCGCGCTCCCAGAGCGAGGAGGCGGAGGAGAAGCTTCCCTTGGCCGCTTAGCGGGAGCAGTGGTGGCAGTCTGAGAAGACCCCGCTCCGGCTGTCGGCGCGGCACGGGAAGCGGCAGGGACCGAAGCGATGGTCCGGCTGGACCCCGCTCCAGTTGCCGTCGCAGCATGAGGCGCTCCCGCGGCAATGGTGTTTGCCGTGGTCGAGCGCGTCACATGGCATGGCGACTGTTGACCCACTTGCCGCTCCGCCTCGTCGCCAACCTTGCGGAGACGCCTTCTGGGCGGCGTTGGGGGCTCTGCTTCTGGTGGGCTGTCCGGAGGCAAGGAGGAAGAGGAGTCGATTTGCCGCGAGCTGCCCGTATCTCTGGTAGGCTCGCTCGGCTCAGCATCTTGCCCGGCAAGCCCCTCCTTGCCGGCAGGCTCCCCTTGCTCGCCACAGCTCGCCACTTCTGCCGCGTCTGCTTCCGCGGTGGTGAACCCAAACTCGCCCGCGGCTGCGGCTGCCGCCGCCTCCTCCAGCCTGGTGGCGATGCGCGCCATCTCCACGTCAGTGGTGTCGCGGGTGAGGCCGTCCTTCTCGTCGGCACGAACTGCCACTTCCACCAAGTTGTCGAAGAAGTGCTGCACGACCTCGTCGGCAGGCTCCTGCCAAGTTGGCACAATCCCATGCGAGTCGCATTCCGGCATCATTACACGGATGCGATCGAGCGCGGAGTTGTTGCACAAAGGCACGACGCCCCCCGGCAACCTGAACACCTCGGGATGCTGGGGGTCATACCTGAACAGCTCCTGCAGCATCGCATGGAGCTCCAGAACTGTGAATTTGTAGTTGAGGCCCGGCCGCAGCCTCATAATGTCTGCCGCGTTCTTGAACTCCCAAGTTGGCCTCCCCCGCTCTTGCAGGGGGGCGATGCGGCGGCGGAGGAAGTCTGCGCCAACCGCGCCGACAGTGAGCCCGGCATTCCGGAGGCGCAGGATCCTGGTGACGGCGATCCCCAGCCTGTCGTCCTCCGGGGCCAGGTCGCTCCAGTCGTCGCCGCGCGCCACCGGGGTTTGGCGCCGGGCGGTGAAAGGCTGCGGACTCTCCTTGACAATCCAGCACCAATCAGCCCTCCACTCCTCCCATTTGCCGCGGAACTCTCCCTCCAGATAGGTCTCCTTCTTGCCGGTCCTCGAGATCCAGGCGATCCCGCCAGATAGAGGCTCTCCTCTCTCTACTCGAGGAGTGAAGAAATGGCGGAAGAGGGCTACGTTGGGAAGAACTCCGACAAAGTTTTCGCAGAGATGCGCGAAAACTGCCATCGTCAGAACAGCGTTGGGGGTGAAGTCGAGGAGGTGGAACCCATAGGTGTTCATGATGTCGCAGAAGAAATCAGAGAAGGGCGGCAGAGCCCGCAATAGAAGAACAACGCGAAGAAGGCGTACCCATTCGGAGCAGTCTTACAGGCGGCAGCGGGGAGAACCCTTGTGCGCGGATGCGCGCGCGTCTCCGCCGACCAGAACAAAGAATAATCCGCCCTCAGCTCCTTCGCGCCGAGCCTGGGGGGGAAACGGCCCGCGTCTTCCGCAGCGCCGCGAGCCGCTGCGCCTCGTTCGTCTTCACGGTCTTCCCCCTGTCGGCTTTCGGAGCCATGGCGGAAGCAGTGGAGGGGGTCGACGGCGTTGGTGGTGCTGGCGACGGGGGAGGGCGGAGCACTGCTCTCTCTCTTCTTTAGGGAGGCGAGAGGGCGGCGGAGATTTCCGAGATTGGGAACGGCAACGGACGGATGGGCCAACTGCCCCCGCTTCCCCTGCTCTTAAAGGGGGAAGGGGGCGGACGTTCCGCATTTCGAGAGAAGGAACCCCCACGACCTCCCCCACGACGCCGCATTCAACGCATGCCGTCGGGGGGAGGGCGCGGTGGATGCGGAGGAAGATTCGGCGTAACCTAGGCCGCGCGTGCCCATGCACTGTTTTGGGCCTGGCCCAACAGTGCTCGGCACCGTGTCTGGCCCAGGCCCGGGGGCTCCTGTCGGTGTACTAGAGTAGGGGTACCCTAGTACCCCGAACTCGTGCACGGGCAGTCGCAGCATCCCCGCGGCAAGGCTTGCCGGGTGACCGCCAGGACCCTCCGCGGTCCCTTTAAAGACCATTCAAGAACAAAGTACTCAAGACAAGACCCCGGCAAGAGGAGCTTGCCGGGAAGAAGGCAAGACCCCGGCAAGAGGAGCTTGCCGGGAAGGCCATCAGAAGCGTCCCAAGGCCCCGGCAAGAGGCGCTTGCCGGGAAGGCCATCCAAGGCATTCCAAGGAACTTGCCGCGGCGCGCTACGCGCCCCGACAAGGCCCGGTGAGCGACAAGCTCCCGGAAGCGACAAGTCGACGGCCGCGGCAAGCCCCCACTCCACGCCCGCGCTCCAGCACATCCACCCACGTGTCGCTCCAGGGCCCCTCCCAAGCGCACGTGGCGGGAGGCTGTGCAGCTAGGGGCGTGTGGTGGCACGCAGGCGCTGACAAGACAACCATCGTGGCAAGACGGCGGCGTCCCTAGCGGTCCCTTTCGGTGCTGTCTAGGCGACACAGACGGGCATTCAATGCCCTTGTCCCCTGCCGTCAGGGTTAGGTATGATAACACTGTAGCAGCTAGCTGTGCCTACTACAGCACCTAGCTGTTCCTACCCACGGCACCCTTTCCATTTTTGCCCTTGGCCCCCGTTGCTCTATGTCGGTAACCCCTTGAGTATAAAAGGAGGCCCGTATGCAACGTAGGGGGGGTCAGCCATTTTGAGAGCCTCGGGGAGCAATCCCACACACTCACGCTCGATCTCGCTCCCGAGCTAGAAATCAATACCAATCCACAAAGCAGGAGTAGGGTTTTACGCATCCTTGCGGCCCAAACCTGGGTAAATCGCTCGCGTGCTTCGCCTCGATTTACTCTTCGCACGACCAGCCGCCCGCGTGCTTCGCCTCGATCTGCTCTTTGCGCAGCCTCCGCCCCCCGCCGAACCAAAAGGGACCCGGTCCGCCGGTCCCATAGGTGCCCGTGGATCAGAAACCCCGGCACATGTATAAGTCATGAAGAAAGCAATAGCAAAAAAACTAAACGATCATTATGCTAAGCTAGCGGATGGGTCTTGTCCATCACATCATTCTCTAATGATGTGATCCCGTTCCTCAAATGACAACACATGTCTATGGCTAGGAAACATAACCATCTCTTTACTCGTTCCGTAATGCATCATCTCGTGACTAACTCATTAGTCACATTGCTTGCAAGGCTCATAGTGATGTGCATTACCGAGAGGGCCCAGAGATACCTCTCCGATACACAGAGTGACAAATCCTAATCTCGATCTATGCCAACTCAACAAACACCATCAGAGACACCTGTAGAGCATATTTATAATCACCCAGTTATGTTGTGACGTTTGATAGCACACAAGGTGTTCCTCCGGTATTCGGGAGTTTCATAGTCTCATAGTCTGAGGAACATGTATAAGTCATGAAGAAAGCAATAGCAAAAAAACTAAACGATCATTATGCTAAGCTAGCGGATGGGTCTTGTCCATCACATCATTCTCTAATGATGTGATCCTGTTCATCAAATGACAACGCATGTCTATGGCTAGGAAACATAACCATCTTTGATTAACGAGATAGTCAAGTAGAGGCATACTAGGGACACTCTGTTTGTCTATGTATCCACACATGTACTTAGTTTCCAGTTAATACAATTCTAGCATGAATAATAAACATTTATCATGATATAAGGAAATATAACAACTTTATTATTACCTCTAGGGCATATTTCCTTCAGTCTCCCACTTGCATTAGAGTCAATAACCTAGATTACATAGTAATGATTCTAACACCCATGGAGTCTTGGTGCTGATCATGTTTTGCTCGTGAGAGAGGCATAGTCAACGGGTCTGCAACATTTAGATTTGTATGTATCTTGCAAATCTCTATGTCTCCCTCCTTGACTTGATCGTGAATGGAATTGAAGCGTCTCTTGATGTGCTTGGTTCTCTTGTGAAATCTGGATTCCTTTGCCAAGGCAATTGCACCAGTATTCACAAAAGATTTTCATTGGACCCGATGCACTAGGTATTACACCTAGATCGGATATGAACTCCTTCATCCAGACTCCTTCATTTGCTGCTTTGGAAGTAGCTATGTACTCTGCTTCACACGTAGATCCTGCCACGACGCCGATGACCCACAAGTATAGGGGATCTATCGTAGTCCTTTCGATAAGTAAGAGTGTCGAACCCAACAAGGAGCAGAACGAAATGATAAGCAGTTTTCAGCAAGGTATTCTTTGCAAGCACTGAAATTATCGGTAACAGGTAGTTTTGTGATAAGGTAATTTGTAACGGGTAACAAATAGTAAAATTAAATAAGGTGCAGAAAGATGTCCCAATCCTTTTTGTAGCAAAGGACAAGCCTGGACAAACTCTTATATAAAGGAAAACACTCCCGAGGACACATGGGAATTATCGTCAAGCTAGTTTTCATCATGTTCATATGATTCGCGTTCGTTACTTTGATAATTTGATATGTGGGTGGACCGGTGCTTGGGTACTGCCCTTCCTTGGACAAGCATCCCACTTATGATTAACCCCTCTTGTAAGCATCCGCAACTACAAAGAAGTATTAAGGTAAACCTAACCATAGCATGAAACATATGGATCCAAATCAACCCCTTACGAAGCAACTCATAAACTAGGGTTTAAGCTTCTATCACTCTAGCAACCCATCATCTACTTATTACTTCCCAATGCCTTCCCCTAGGCCCAAATAATGGTGAAGTGTCATGTAGTCGATGTTCACATGACACTACTAGAGGAAAGACAACATACATCTCATCAAAATATCGAACGAATACCAAATTCACATGACTACTTATAGCAAGACTTCTCCCATGTCCTCAGGAACAAACATAACTACTCACAAATCATATTCATGTTCATAATCAGAGGGGTATTAATATGCATAAAGGATCTGAACATATGATCTTCCACCGAATAAACCAACTAGCATCAACTACAAGGAGTAATCAACACTACTAGTAACCCACAGGTACCAATCTGAGGTTTTGAGACAAAGATTGGATACAAGAGATGAACTAGGGTTTGAGATGAGATGGTGTTGGTGAAGATGTTGATGGAGATTGACCCCCTCCCGATGAGAGGATCGATGGTGATGACAATGGTGATGATTTCCCCCTCCCGGAGGGAAGTTTCCCCGGCAGAACAGCTCCGCCGGAGCCCTAGATTGGTTCCGCCAAGGTTCCGCCTCGTGGTGGCGGAGTTTCGTCCTGTGAGCTTGCTTATGATTTTTTTCCCGGACGAAAGACCTCATATAGCAGAAGATGGGCATCAGAGGGCTGCCAGGGGGCCCACGAGGCAGGGGGCGCGCCCAGGGGGGTAGGGCGCACCCCCCACCCTCATGGATGGTGGGTGGCCCCCCTCTGGTACTTCCTTCGCCCAATATTTTTTATATATTCTGAAACGTGCCCCCTTTAAGTTTCAGGACTTTTGGAGTTGTGCAGAATAGGTCTCTAATATTTGCTCCTTTTCCAGCCCAGAATTCCAGCTGCCGGCATTCTCCCTCTTCATGTAAACCTTGTAAAATAAGAGAGAATAGGCATAAGTATTGTGACATAATGTGTAATAACAACCCATAATGCAATAAATATCGATATAAAAGCATGATGCAAAATGGACATATCAACTCCCCCAAGCTTAGACCTTGCTTGTCCTCAAGCGGAAGCCGAAATCGAAAAATATGTCCACATGTTTAGAAATAGAGGTGTCGATAAAATAAAATACGGTCATGAGGGGATCTTGATCATTCTTAGAACAGCAACATATACATATATTGTGATATGATCTCTTATGCTGAAGTAACAATTCATTCACAGTTTCAAGTATGAATCAGAAACTTCATTGAAAACTAACAAACTATAATCTCAGTCATTGAAGCAATTGCAATTTATCATAACATCAGAAAGAGTCAATATAAGAGCTTTTCAACAAGTCCACATACTCAACTATCATTTAGTCTTTCACAATTGCTAACACTCACGTAATACTTATGGGTATGAAGTTTTAATCCGACACAAAGAAAGATAGGGGCTTATAGTTTTGCCTCCCAACCTTTTACCTCAAGGGTAATGTCAACAATAATAGTTCATGAAAACTCACATCCAATTAGCTATATATATCAGGATCTTTCCAACACACAGTGCTTGCCAAAGGATAAAATGTAAAAAGGAAAGGTGAAGATCACCATGACTCTTGTATAAAGTATAAGACAAGGATAAAAGATAGGCCCTTTGCAGAGGGAAGCAGAGGTTGTCATGTGCTTTTATGGTTGGATGCACGAAATCTTAATGCAAAAGAACATCACTTTATATTGCCACTTGTGATATGGACCTTTATTATGCAGTTCATCACTTTTATTTCTTCCACATCACAAGATTGTATAAAGATTATTTTCTCCACACTAATAAATCATACATATTTAGAGAGCAATTTTTATTGCTTGCAACAATGACAACTTACTTGAAGGATCTTACTCAATCCATAGGTAGATATGGTGGACTCTCATGGCAAAACTGGGTTTAAGGATATTTGGAAGCACAAGTAGTAGCTCTACTTGGTGCAAAGAATTTTTCTAGCATGAGGGGGAAAGGCAAGCTCAACATGTTGGATGATCCAAGACAATATAATTTATTTTGGATGTAAGAAAACATAACCCATTACGTTGTCTTCCTTGTCCAACATCAACTTTTTAGCTTGTCATATTTTGATGAGTGCTCACAATCATAAAAGATGTCCAAGATAGTACATTTATATGTGAAAACCTCTCTTTCTTTATTACTTCCTATTAATTGCAACGATGACCAAAACTATGTTTGTCAACTCTCAACAACTTTTATTCATCATACTCTTTATATGTGAAGTCATTACTCTCCATAAGATCCATATGATCTCTTTATTTCTTTTTATTCTTTCTCTTCTCTTTTATTTTTATTCCCTCCTGATCATGGCAAGATAATAAGGCCCTTGACTCATAACTAATCTTTATTATATATAGCTCATGAACTCGATTTCATAGAAGGATCATAAAGCAAAACTCAAAACTATATCATACTAAAACTTTATTCTACTAGATCAAGATATTACCAAAAGGATCGAACTAAGAAAACGGTAAAGATAAAAGTGTGATGGTGATACGATACTGGGGCACTCCCCCAAGCTTGGAAGTTGCCAAGAGGAGTGCCCATACCCATGTGTTTATGTCTCCTTCCTCGGAGGTGGTGATGATGGAGTTGTTGATGATGTAGGCTTGTCATCCATCTTCCAAGGCATAGGCTCACCATCATAGAAGGATGACCGAGTCTCCGGGATCCTCAAATCTGCAGCCAAACTCATCCTCTTGAATCTACATTCATACTCACAATTTTGGTTTTGCAGGTCATAGATCTGGGCTTGGAGATGCTCGATTTTCTCATGAAGCTTGAAGATGGTCTCCCTGATGTTCCTGGCATCTTGCTTGGTGTTGTTGGTGAACTCTGTGATCATTATGTGGTTGGCGTCGAGTCCACGCTCCACCATCTCCTGGCACTTGAAAACTTGTTGCTCCATTGCCTCGAGTCTTGTCTCCACGCTTCCAGTCCTCCTTGGTCCCTCAACATCACGGATGTGCAACAACCCCTCACGCATCTCAATGGTTTGAGGGTGTTGCAGCACCTCAGCGAGGTAGGGGTTGATGACCTTCTCGAAGAACTTGTCCTTGGGGGCACTTGGAGACATCATGGCGATCTAGATCTGTTAGAAAACAGCTCGAAACAAAGACAGAATATATTTGCGTGATACAGTGGTCAAAACCTTCGGGAGATTATATAATTAATTTTTACCGACCAAAAGAAGTATCGTGCAAGAAAACGGAGTCCGGAGAGCGCACGAGGTGCCCACGAGGCAGGGGGCGCGCCCAGGGGGGTAGGGCGCGCCCTCCACCCTTGTGGAAGCCTCGTGTCCTTCCCGGACTGCTTCTTATTTTCCTATTTTCTTAAATATTCCAAAACGGAGAAAATTTGCTATTAGAACTGTTTTGGAGTTGGTTTACTTACCGTGCCTCATACCTATTCCTTTCCGGAGTCTGAAACATTCTGGAAAGTGTCCTTTATGTATTCCTTCGGGGTTACGGTTTTGATAACATTAGTTTCAACATTTATAGGATTACCTGAGATATAATGTTTGATTCTTTGATCGTTCACCACCCTCGGATTTGTGCCTTCAAAGTTGTTGATTTTTATGGCACCGGAATGATAGACCTCCTCGATAATGTAAGGACCTTCCCATTTTGAGAGGAGTTTGCCTGCAAAAAATATTAAATGAGAGTTGTATAGCAAAACATAATCACCTATATTAAACTCACGCTTTTGTATCCTTTTGTCATGCCATCTTTTAACCTTTTCTTTAAACAGTTTGGCATTCTCATAAGCGTGGGTTCTCCATTCATCAAGTGAGCTAATGTCAAAAAGCCTCTTCTCACTGGCAAGTTTGAAATCATAATTGAGCTCTTTAATGGCCCAATATGCCTTATGTTCTAATTCGAGAGGTAAGTGACATGCTTTTCCATAAACCAATTTATACAGAGACATACCCATATGTTTTTTATATGCAGTTATATAAGCCCATAATGCATCATCAAGTTTCTTGGACCAATTCTTTCTAGATCTATTAACAGTCTTTTGCAAAATTAATTTAAGCTCTCTACTACTCAGTTCTACTTGACCACTAGACTCTGGATGATATGGAGATGCAATTCTATGATTAACATCATACTTAGCAAGCATTTTACGAAAAGCACCATGAATAAAATGTGAACCACCATCAATCATTAAGTATCTAGGGATTCCAAACCTCGGAAAAATAACTTTTTTAAGCATCTTAATAGAGGTGTTATGATCATCACTACTAGTTGGAATAGCTTCTACCCACTTAGTAACGTAATCAACAACAACTAAAATATGTGTATACCCATTAGAGGAAGGAAAAGGTCCCCTATAATCAAAGCCCCAAAAATCAAATGGTTCAATAACAAGTGAATAATTCATAGGCACTTCTTGATGTCTACTAATATTACCAATTCTTTGACATTCATCGCAAAACAAGACAAACTTATGGGCATCTTTGAAGAGAGTAGGCCAATAAAAACCGGATTGCAATACCTTATGTGCAGTTCTATCTCCAGCATGGTGTCCTCCATAAGCCTCGGAATGACACTTGCATAGGATCTGTTCCTGTTCATGCTCAGGTACACAACATCTAATGACACCATATACTCCTTCTTTATAAAGGTGTGGTTCATCCCAGAAGTAATGCCTTAAATCATAGAAAAACTTTTTCTTTTGCTGGTATGCAAAACTAGGTGGTATAAATTTAACAACAATGTAATTAGCATAATCAGCATACCATGGAGCAGTATGAGAAGCATTTATGACAGCTAATTGTTCATCAGGGAAGCTGTCATCAATAGGTAGTGGGTCATCAAGAACATTCTCTAACCTAGACAAGTTGTCTGCAACGGGGTTCTCAGCTCCCTTTCTATCAATAATATGCAAATCAAATTCTTGAAGCAAGAGAACCCATCTAATAAGTCTAGGTTTAGCATCTTTCTTTTCCATAAGATATTTAATAGCAGCATGATCAATGTGAACAGTTACTTTAGAATCAACAATATAAGGTCTGAACTTATCACAAGCAAACACAACCGCTAAAAATTCTTTTTCAGTAGTAGCATAATTTCTCTGGGCATTGTCCAGAGTCTTACTAGCATATTGGATAACATTTAATTTCTTATCAACCCTTTTTCCTAGAACATCCCCTATAGCATAATCACTAGCATCACACATAATTTCAAAGGGTAAATTCCAATCAGGGGGCTGAACAATGGGTGCAGAAATCGGAGCTTTCTTAAGTATTTCAAATGCTTCTACACAATCGTCATCAAAGACAAAAGGAACATCTTTTTGTAAAAGATTAGTCAGAGGCCTGGAAATTTTTGAGAAGTCTTTAATGAACCTCCTATAAAAACCGGCATGACCAAGGAAACTTCTTATACCTTTAATGTCCTTGGGACACGACATCTTTTTAATAGCATCAACTTTAGCTTTATCAACTTCAATACCTCTTTCAGAAATTTTATGCCCCAAAACAATACCTTCATTGACCATAAAGTGGCACTTCTCGTAATTCAAGACGAGATTAGTTTCTTCACATATCTGTAAAACTCGATCAAGGTTGCTTAAGCAATCATCAAAAGAAGTTCCATATACGGAGAAATCATCCATGAATACCCCAACAATCTTTTCACAAAAGTCGGAGAATATAGCAGTCATACATCTTTGAAAGGTAGCAGGTGCATTACATAAACCAAAAGGCATACGTCTATAAGCAAAGGTACCGAAAGGACAAGTAGAAGTGGTCTTTTCTTGGTCCTCTTTTGACACAGGTATTTGAGAGAAACCAGAATAACCATCAAGAAAGCAAAAATGTGTATGTTTGGATAATCTTTCTATCATTTGATCAATAAGAGGTAACGGGTAATGATCCTTTTTAGTAGCTTTATTCAATTTTCAGAAATCAATTACCATTCTATAACCTGTAACAATTCTTTGTGGAATCAATTCATCTTTATCATTAGGAACAATAGTAATACCTCCCTTCTTAGGGACACAATGGACAAGACTTACCCACTGACTATCAGCAATGAGATAAATTATACCTGCCTCCAAAAGTTTTAGTATTTCTTTTCTTACCACTTCTTTCATCTTAGGATTTAACCGTCGTTGGTGATCAACAACTGGTTTCGCATCTTTCTCCAGTTTTATTTTGTGTTGGCATAGAGTGGGACTAATGCCCTTAAGATCATCAAGAGTATATCCAATAGCAGCACGGTGCTTCTTCAGAGTTTTCAATAATTTCTTTTCTTCATGCTCTAAAAGGTTAGCATTAATAATAACAGGATATATCTCTTTCTCATCAAGATAAGCATATTTAAGAGTATCAGGTAAAGGTTTAGGCTCAAACGCGGGATCACCCTTGGGTGGAGGAGGATCCCCTAGGATTTCAACAGGCAAGTTGTGTTTCAAAATAGGTCCATGTTTAAAGAATATTTCATCTATCTCCCTTCTTTCATTCATAAACATATCATTTCATGGTCTAGCAAATATTGTTCAAAAGGATCATTAGGAGGCACGGCAATAGAAGCAAGACCAATAATTTCATCTTTACTAGGCAATTCTTTATCATGGGGTTGTCTAAGAAATTTAGCAAAATTAAACTCATGAGACATATCCCCCAAACCAATAGTAACAACATCATTTTTGCAGTCTATCCTAGCATTAACAGTATTCAAGAAGGGTCTACCAAATATAATGGGAAAAAAGTCATCTTATGGGGAACCAAGAACAAGAAAATCAGTAGGGTATTTAACTTTCCCACACAAGACTTCAACATCTCTAACAATCCCAGCTGGTGCAATAGTGTCTCTATTGACAAGTTTAATTGTAACATCAATTTCTTCTATCTCAGCCGGCGCAATATCATGCATAATTTCTTTTCATGAGGAATGAGGTATTGCACTTGCACTAGCACCCATACCACATAAGCCATGGTTGCAATGATCTCCTATCTTAACAGAAATAATAGGCATGCCAACAACAGGTCTATGTTTACCATTAGTATCGGGTCTAGCAATTCTAGCAGCTTCATCACAGAAGTAAATAATATGCCCATCAATATTATCGGCCAAGAGATCTTTAACATATAGCAACACTAGGTTCAAATTTAATTTTCTCACGGGGTGTAGGTGTTCTAGTGTTACTCTTACGAACAACAGTTGAAGCTTTAGCATGATCCTTTATTCTAACAGGAAAAGGTGGGTTCTCAATATAAGCAGTAGAAATGATACGATCAACATTATAAGTGATAGTCTTTTCTTCAACTTTAATAGGTTCAACTACTTTTACTTCAATGGGAGGATTATATTTAAACCACTTCTTCTTAGGGAGATAAACATGAGTAGCAAAGGATTCACAGAAAGAAGCTACTATCTCAGAGTCAAGTCCATATTTAGTGCTAAGTTCACGGAAAGCATCGATCTCCATAAAAGATTTAACACAATCAAACTTAGGTGTTATACCTGACTCCTTACCTTCATCGAGATCCCAATCTTCATAGTTGCATTTAATTCTTTCCAATAAATCCCATTTGAATTCAATAGCCTTCATCATAAAAGAGCCAGTACAAGAAGTATCGAGCATGGAGCGATTATCGAGCGAAAGCCGAGCATAAAATTTTTGAATAATAATTTCTCTTGAGAGCTCATGATTGGGGCATGAATATAACATTGACTTAAGCCTCCCCCAAGCTTGAGCGATGCTTTCTCCTTCGTGAGGCCAAAAATTATATATATAATTATGATCACGATGAACAAGATGCATAGGATAAAACTTCTGATGAAATTCCAGTTTCAATCGGTTGTAGTTCCATGATCCCATATCATCACATAGACTAAACCATGTCAATGCCTTTCCCTTCAAATATAAAGGGAAGAACTTCTTCTTGATAACATCCTCGGGCATACCTGCAAGCTTAAATAATCCACAAACTTCATCCACATATATTAGGTGCAAATCGGGATGCAACGTTCCATCTCCTGTAAAAGGATTAGCTAGCAGTTTCTCTATCATACCCGAAGGAATTTCAAAGTACACATTTTCAGTAGGTTCACTAGGTTGAGGAGAAACTCTTTCCTCTACTGGTCGGGGTGAAGATACACCGAACAAGCCCCTCAAAGGATTATGTTCCATAGTAACAAGTGACAGTAAATTTCAGCACACTATATAAATTTTTCCTTACCAAATCGCACCTACCAAAGGCGCTTCACTCCCCGGCAACGGCGCGAGCAAAGAGTCTTGATGACCCACAAGTATAGGGGATATATCATAGTCCTTTCGATAAGTAAGAGTGTCGAACCCAACGAGGAGCAGAAGGAAATGATAAGCAGTTTTCAGCAAGGTATTCTCTGCAAGCACTGGAATTATCGGTAACAGGTAGTTTTGTGATAAGGTAATTTGAAACGGGTAACAAATAGTAAAAGTAAATAAGGTTCAGCAAGATGGCCCAATCCTTTTTGTAGCAAAGGACAAGCCTGGACAAACTCTTATATAAAGGAAAATGCTCCCGAGGACACATGGGAATTATCGTCAAGCTAGTTTTCATCACGTTCATATGATTCGCGTTCGTTACTTTGATAATTTGATATGTGGGTGGACCGGTGCTTGGGTACTGCCCTTCCTTGGACAAGCATCCGCAACTACAAAAGAAGTATTAAGGTAAACCTAACCATAGCATGAAACATATGGATCCAAATCAACCCCTTACGAAGCAACTCATAAACTAGGGTTTAAGCTTCTGTCACTCTAGTAACCCATCATCTACTTATTACTTCCCAATGCCTTCCCCTAGGCCCAAACAATGGTGAAGTGTCATGTAGTCGACGTTCACATGACACCACTAGAGGAAAGACAACATACATCTCATCAAAATATCGAACGAATACCAAATTCACATGACTACTTACAGCAAGATTTCTCCCATGTCCTCAGGAACAAACATAACTACTCACAAATCATATTCATGTTCATAATCAGAGGGGTATTAATATGCATAAAGGATCTGAACATATGATCTTCCATCGAATAAACCAACTATCATCAACTACAAGGAGTAATCAACACTACTAGTAACCCAGAGGTACCAATATGAGGTTTTGAGACAAAGATTGGATACAAGAGATGAAATAGGGTTTGAGATGAGATGGTGATGGTGAATATGTTGATGGAGATTGACCCCCTCCCGATGAGAGGATCGATGGTGATGACAATGGTGATGATTTCCCCCTCCCGGAGGGAAGTTTCCCCGGCAGAACAGCTCCGCCAGAGCCCTAGATTGGTTCCGCCAAGGTTCCGCCTCGTGGCGGCGGAGTTTAGTCCCATGAGCTTACTTATGATTTTTTTCCCGGACGAAAGACCTCGTATAGCAGAAGATGGGCATCAGAGGGCTGCCAGGGGGCCCATGAGGCAGGGGGCGTGCCCCCCACCCTCGTGGATGGTGGGTGGCCCCCCTCTGGTACTTCCTTCGCCCAACATTTTTTATATATTCTGAAACGTGCTCCCGTGAAGTTTCAGGACTTTTGGAGTTGTGCAGAATAGGTCTCTAATATTTTCTCCTTTTCCGGCCCAGAATTCCAGCTGCCGGCATTCTCCCTCTTCATGTAAACCTTGTAAAATAAGAGAGAATAGGCATAAGTATTGTGATATAATGTGTAATAACAACCCATAATGCAATAAATATTGATATAAAAGCATGACGCAAAATGGACGTATCAGACGCTCTTGCTTAGAACTACACCAACTGACAGCTCCACCATTCAAATAAAATACGTATCTGGTTTGTGACTTAGAGTCATCCGGATCAGTGTCAAAGCTTGCATCGACGTAACCATTTACGAAGAGCTCTTTGTCACCTCCATAAACGAGAAACATATCCTTAGTCCTTTTCAGGTATTTCAGGATGTTCTTCACCGCTGTCCAGTGATCCGCTCCTGGATTACTTTGGTACCTCCGTGCTAAACTAATAGCAAGGCACACATCAGGTCTGGTACACATCATTGCATACATGATAGAACCTATGGTTGAGGCATAGGGAATGACTTTCATTTTCTCTCTATCTTATGCAGTGGTCGGGTACTGAGTCTAACTCAACTTCACACCTTGTAACACAGGCAAGAACCCTTTCATTGACTGATCCATTTTGAACTTCTTCAAAACTTTATCAAGGTATGTGCTTTGTGAAAGTCCAATTAAGCGTCTTGATCTATCTCTATAGATCTTGATGCCCAATATATAAGCAGCTTCACCGAGGTCTTTCATTGAAAAATTCTTATTCAAGTATCCTTTTATGCTATTCAGAAATTCAGTATCATTTCCGATCAACAATATGTCATCCACATATAATATCAGAAATGCTATAGAGCTCCCACTCACTTTCTTGTAAATACAGGCTTCTCCAAAAGTCTATATAAAACCATATGCTTTGATCACACTATCAAAGTGTATATTCCAACTCCGAGGGGCTTGCACCAGTCCATAAATGGATCGCTGGAGCTTGCACACTCTGTTAGCACCTTTTGGATCAATAAAACCTTCTGGTTGCATCATATACAACTCTTCTTTAAGATATCCATTAAGGAATACGGTTTTGACATCCATTTGCCAAATTTCTTAATCATAAAATGCGGCAATTACTAACATGATTCGGACAGACTTAAGAATCGCTACGGGTGAGAAGGTCTCATCGTAGTCAACTCCTTGAACTTGTCGAAAACCTTTCGCAACAAGTCGAGCTTTGTAGACTGTAACATTACCATCAGCGTCAGTCTTCCTCTTGAAGATCCATTTATTCTCTATTGCTTGCTGATTATCGGACAAGTCAACCAAAGTCCATACTTTGTTCTCATACATGGGTCCCATCTCAGATTTCATGGCCTCAAGCCATTTTGCGGAATTTGGGCTCATCATCGCTTCCTCATAGTTCATAGGTTCGTCATGGTCAAGTAACATGACCTCCAGCATAGGATTATCGTACCACACTAGTGCGGATCTTACTCTGGTTGACCTACAAGGTTCGGTAGTAACTTGACCAGAAGTTTCATGATCATCATCATTAGCTTCCTCACTAATTAGTGTAGGAATCACATGAACTGATCTCTGTGATGAACTACTTTCCAATAAGGGAGTAGGTACAATTACCTCATCAAGTTCTACTTTCCTCCCACTCACTTCTTTCGAGAGAAACACCTTCTCTAGAAAGGATCCATTCTTAGCAACAAATATCTTGCCTTCGGATCAGTGATAGAAGGTGTACCCAACAGTCTCCTTTGGGTATCCTATGAAGACACATTTATCCGATTTGGGTTCGAGCTTATCAGGTTGAAGCTTTTTCACATAAGCATCGCAGCCCCAAACTTTAAGAAACGACAACGTGGGTTTCTTGCCAAACCACAGTTCATATGGTGTCATCTCAAAGGATTTCGATGGTGCCCTATTTAACGTGAATGCAACAGTCTCTAAAGCATAACCCCGAAATGATAGCGGTAAATCAGTAAGAGACATCATAGATCGCACCATATCTAATAAAGTGTGGTTATGACGTTTGGAACCACCATTACGCTGTGGTGTTCCAGGTGGCGTGAGTTGTGAAACTATTCCACATTGTTTCAAATGAAGACCAAACTCATAACTCAAATATTCACCTCCACGATCAGATCGTGGAAACTTTATTTTCTTGTTACGCTGATCTTCCACTTCACTCTGAAATTCTTTGAACTTTTAAAATGTTTCATACTTACGTTTCATTAAGTAGATATACCCATATCTGCTCAAATCATCTCTGAAGGTCAAAAAATAATGATACCCGCTGCGAGCATCAACACTCGTCGGACCGCATACATCACTATGTATTATTTCCAATAAGTTTGTTGCTCGCTCCATTGTTCTGGAGAACGGAGTCTTAGTCATCTTGACCATGAGGCATGGTTCGCAAGCATCAAGTGATTCATAATCAAGTGATTCCAAAAGCCCATCAGCATGGAGTTTCTTCATGCGCTTTACACCAATATGACCTAAACGGCAGTGCCACAAATAAGTTGCACTAATTAAACTTATATCTTCTCGTTTCAATACTATGAATATGTGTATCACTACTATTGAGATTCAATAAAAATAGACCACTCATCAAGGGTGCATGACCATAAAAGATATTACTCATATAAATAGAACAACCATTATTCTCTGATTTAAATGAATAACCGTCTCGCATCAAACAAGATCCAGATATAATGTTCATGCTTAACGCTAGCACCAAATAACAATTATTCAGGTCTAATACTAATCCCGAAGGTCGATGTAGAGTTAGCGTGCTGACGGCGATCACATCGACTTTGGAACCATTTCCCACGCGCATCGTCACCTCGTCCTTAGCCAATCTTTGTTTAATCCGTAGCCCCTGTTTCGAGTTGCAAATATGAGCAACAGAACCAGTATCAAATACCCAGGCGCTACTACGAGCTTTAGTAAGGTACACATCAATAACTTGTATATCAAATATACCTTTCACCATCCTTCTTATCCGCCAAATACTTGGGGCAGTTCCGCTTCCAGTGACCAGTCCCTTTGCAGTAGAAGCACTCAGTCTCAGGCTTAGGTCCAGACTTGGGCTTCTTCACTTGAGCAGCAACTTGCTTGCCGTTCTTCTTGAAGTTCCCCTTCTTCCCTTTACCCTTTTTCTTGAAACTGGTGGTCTTGTTGACCATTTCCTAGTAGGCTAAGAGAGGGGAATCCTACTAGGGTTCCAAGTCCTAGTAGGTTTACACCTACGGAAGAGGGGGAGAAGGAAGGAAGAGGGGGAAGGGAAGGGAAGGGGGGCGGGGGGGCGCCGCCCCCTTTCCCTAGTCCAATTCGGACCAAGGGGGGCGCGGACAGCCCGTCCCGGCCCTTCCTCTCTTCCCACTAAGGCCCATCGAGGCCCATTAGTTCCCCCGGGGCACTCCCATAATTATCCGGTACCTCTCGGAACTCATTCGGTGTCCGAATAACATCATCCAATATACCAATCTTTATGTCTTGACCATTTGTAGACTCCTCATCATGTTCGTGATCTCATCCAGGACTCCGAACATACTTCGGTCATCAAATCACATAACTCATAATACAAATCACCATCGAACGTTAAGCGTGCGGACCCTACGGGTTCGAGAACTATGTAGACATGACCGAGACACATCTCCGGTCAATAACCAATAGCGGAACTTGGATGCTCATATTGGCTCCTACATATTCTACGAAGATCTTTATCGGTCAAACCGCATAACAACATACGTTGTTCCCTTTGTCATCGGTATGTTACTTGCCCGAGATTCGATCGTCGGTATCATCATACCTAGTTCAATCTCGTCACCGACATGTCTCTTTACTCGTTCCGTAATGCATCATCTCGTGACTAACTCATTAGTCACATTGCTTGCAAGGCTCATAGTGATGTGCATTACCGAGAGGGCCCAGAGATACTGATACGTCTCCAACGTATCTATAAATTTTTATTGTTCCATGCTATTATATTATCTATTTTGGATGTTAATGGGCTTTATTTTACACTTTTATATTATTTTTGGGACTAACCCACTAACCCAAGGCCCAGTGCAAATTGCTGTTTTTTTTCCTATTTCAGTGTTTCACAGAAAAGGAATATCAAACGGAAGCCAAACGGAAAAAAACCTTTGGGAGAGTTATTTTTGGAACAAACGTGATCCAGGGGACTTGGAGTGTACGTCAAGAAACCAACAAGGAGGCCACGAGGCAGGGGGCGCGCCTACGCCCCTGGACAGGTCCTCCCCCCTCGTGGCTCCACCGACCTACTTCTTCCTCCTATATATATTCATATACCCCAAAAACATCGAGGAGCACCACGAAACCCTATTTCCATCGCCGCAACCTTCTGTACCCAAGAGATCCCATCTTGGGGCCTTTTCCGGAGCTCCGCCGGAGGGGGCATCGATCACGGAGGGCCTCTACATCAACTCCATGGCCCCTCCGATGATGTGTGAGTAGTTTACTTCAGACCTTTGGGTCCATAGCTATTAGCTAGATGGCTTCTTCTCTCTCTTTGAATCTCAATACAAAGTTCTCCTCGATCTTCTTGGAGATCTACTCGATGTAACTCTTTTTGCGGTGTGTTTGTCGAGATCCGATGAATTGTGGGTTTATGATCAAGTCTACCTATGAACAATATTTGATTCTTCTCTGAAATCTTTTATGTATGATAGGTTATCTTTGCAAGTCTCTTCGAATTATTAGTTTGGTTTGGCCTACTAGATTGATCTTTCTTGCAATGGGAGAAGTGCTTAGCTTTGGGTTCAATCTTGTGGTGCTCGATCTCAGTGACAGAAAGGGAAACGACACGTATTATATTGTTGCCATCGAGGATAAAAAGATGGGGTTTATATCATATTGCGTGAGTTTATCCATCTACATCATGTCATCTTACCTAATGTGTTACTCTGTTCTTATGAACTTAATACTCTAGATGCATGCTGGATAGCGGTCGATGTGTGGAGTAATAGTAGTAGATGCAGGCAGGAGTCGGTCTACTTGTCACGGACGTGATGCCTATGTACATGATCATGCCTAGATATTCTCATAATTATTCGCTTTTCTATCAATTGCTCGACACTAATTTGTTCACCCACCGTAATTCTTATGCTATCTTGAGAGAAGCCACTAGTGAAACCTATGGCCCCCGAGTCTATTCTCTATTATATTAATCTTCTGTCAACAAGTTATTTCTGGCACCTTTTATTTCGCAATCTTTACTTTCAATCTACATCATAAAAATACCAAAATATTTATCTTATCATTATTATCTCTATCAAATCTCACTCTCGTAAGTGACTGTGAAGGGATTGACAACCCCTTTTATCGCGTTGGTTGCGAGGTTATTATTTGTTTGTGTAGGTACGAGGGACTTGCGTGTAGGCTCCTACTGGATTGATACATTGGTTCTCAAAAACCGAGGGAAATACTTACGCTACTTTGCTGCATCACCCTTTCCTCTTCAAGGGAAAACCAACGCAATGCTCAAGAGGTAGCAAGAAGGATTTCTGGCGCCGTTGCCGGGGAGATCTATGCACAAGTCAAGACATACCAAGTACCCATCACAAACTCTTATCCCTCGTATTACATTATTTGCCATTTGCCTCTCGTTTTTCTCTCCCCCACTTCACCCTTTGCCATTTTATTCGCCCTCTTTTCCGGTCGCCTCTTTCCTGTTTGCTTTGATGTCTTACTTGGCTCGTTTGCTCGTTTGGTTGGAATAGTTATTTATTTATTGCTAAACAGAGAACCTAAGATCTATGGATCCTCATCCGCTTGCTAATCTTTTTAAGAGATCCAATTATGATGAACCAATTGCTAGTGAGTTTTGTGCACTAGATTATCTTTATGAAGTTTTGCTTGAAATTCCTGAATTTGAAAATTGTGATGAAGTACTTTATGGAGTGATTCACGATGGATCTTTGAATAAAAAGCATTATTGCAATGACGATAGTATAAATTATATTAATGTCAATTGTGCTTATAATATGCAAAACCCTAAGCTTGGAGATGCTAGTTTTTCTATGTCTACTACTTGTTGCAATGATCATGATTGGGGTGATTCTTCTTTTGATCTTGAAATTTTATTTAAGCCACATGATGAATATGATATTGATTATAATGTTTGCAATAATATTGAAAGTGGGTTTGGAATAATGTCAACTTTAGATCCCACATATTTGGAGAATGTTCAATCTTATGAAGTTTTTGATAAAAGTGGTTTGGAGAGGTCATGACTTTAGTTAATGTTAATCCCACTATTTCGGAAGAGTGTCAACTTTGCATACATGTGGATCATGTTAAGAATATGTTTTGTGATAGCTATATTGTTGAATTTGATTATGATCCTACATGTAATTATTATGAGAGAGGAAAATATGGTAGTAGAAATTTTCATGTTACTAAATTACCTCTCGTTATGTTGAGATTGCTATTGTTTCTTTCCGCTTCCTTGCATATGCTAGTTTTTGCTTGCCTTGATAATTTGTTTGCCTATAAGATGCCTATGCATAGGAAGTATGTTAGACTTATATGTGTTTGTCACGTGTTTTATGATGCTCTCTTTGTGCTTCAATTCTTGTCTTTCATGTGAGCATCGTTGAAATCTTATGCCTAGCTATAAGGCTTCAAAGAAAAGCGCTTGTTGGGAGACAACCAAATATTTTTCCTTGCTGTTATTAAATAAATAGTTCATATAGCCTATGTTTATATGTGGTTTTATGCTTTTAATTAGTGTTCGTGCCAAGTAGAACCTTTGGGAAGACTTGAGGAAGGTCTTTGCGATCTTGCTGTAAAAAACAGAAACTTTAGCGCTCACGAGATTTGCTGCCATTTTTTACTGGAGAGTGCTATTTAGTTAATTCTTTTTGAATATGATTAATAAATAAATTTCTCACGTCCATAAATTTATTTTAGAATTTTTGGGGTTTCAGAAGTATTCGAAACCTTCAGATTACTACAGACTGTTCTGTTTTTGACAGATTCTGTTTTCCGTGTGTTGTTTGCTTATTTTGATGAATCTATGGCTAGTATTTGAGTGTATGGACCATAGAGAAGTTGGAATACAGTAGGTTTAACACCAATATAAATAAAGAATGAGTTCATTACAGTACCTTAAGTGGTGGTTTGTTTTCTTTTACTAACGGAGCTCATGAGATTTTCTGTTTAAGTTTTGTGTTGTGAAGTTTTCAAGTTTTGGGTAAAGATTTGATGGATTATGGAACAAGGAGTGGCAAGAGCCTAAGCTTGGGGATGCCCAAGGCAACCCAAGGTAAAATTCAAGGACAACCAAAATCCTAAGCTTGGGGATGCCCCGGAAGGCATCCCCTCTTTCGTCTTCTTCTATCGGTAACTTTACTTGAGGCTATATTTTTATTCACCACATGATATGTGTTTTGCTTGGAGCGTCTTGTATGATTTGAGTCTTTGAATTTTAGTTTAACACAATAATCCTTGCTGTACACACCTTTTGGGAGAGACACACATGAATCGGAATTTATTAGAATACTCTATGTGCTTCACTTATATCTTTTGAGCTAGATAATTTTGCTCTAGTGCTTCGCTTATATCTTTCAGAGCACGGTGGTGGTTTTATTTTATAAAAAATATTGATCTCTCATGCTTCACTTATATTATTTTGAGATTCCTTTAGAACAGCATGGTAATTTGCTTTGGTTATGAATTTAGTCCTAATATGATAGGCATCCAAGATTGGTATAATAAAAACTTCCATAAAAAGTGCATTGAGTACTACGAGAAGTTTGATACTTGATAATTGTTTTGAGATATAAAGGTGGTAATATTAGACTGTGCTAGTTGAGTAATTGTGAATTTGAGAAATACTTGTGTTTAAGTTTGCAAGTCCCGTAGCATGCACGTATGGTGACTGTTGTGTAACAAATTTGAAACATGAGGTGTTATTTGATTGTCTTCCTTATGAGTGGCGGTCGGGGACGAGCGATGGTCTTGTCCTACCAATCTATCCCCCTAGGAGCATGCGCGTAATGCTTGGTTTTTGATGACTTGTAGATTTTTGCAATAAGTATGTGAGTTCTTTATGACTAATATTAAGTCCACGGATGATACGCACTCTCACCCTTCCACCATTGCTAGCCTCTTCAGTACCGTGCATTGCCCTTTCTCACCATGAGAGTTGGTGCAAACTTCACCGGTGCATCCAAACCCCGTGATATGATACGCTCTGTCACACATAAACCTCCTTATATCTTCCTCAAAAAAGCCACCATACCTACCTATTATGGCATTTCCATAGCATTCCGAGATATATTGCCATGCAACTTTCCACCGTTCCATTTATCATGACACACATCATCATTGTCATATTTCCTTGCATGATCATGTAGTTGACATCGTATTTGTGGCAAAGCCACCATTCATAATTTTTCATACATGTCACTCTTGATTCATTGCCCTTCCCGGTACACCGCCGGAGGCATTCATATAGAGTCATACTTTGTTCTAGTATCGAATTGTAATCATTGAGTTGTAAATAAATAGAAGTGTGATGATCATCATTAATAGAGCATTTTCCCAAATAAAAAAATAAAAAGGAAGAAAGGCAAAAAAAGAAGGCCCCAAAAAAGAAATAAAAAGGGGCAATGCTACGATCTTTTTTTTCACACTTGTGCTTCAAAGTAGCACCATGATCTTTATGATAGAGAGTGTCTTGTTTTGTCACTTTCATATACTAGTGGGAATTTTTCATTATAGAACTTGGCTTGTATATTCCAACAATGGGCTTCCTCAAATGCCCTAGGTCTTTGTGAGCAAGCAAGTGGGATGCACACCCACTTAGTTTCTTTTGTTGAGCTTTCATACATTTATAGCTCTAGCGCATCCGTTGCATGGCAATCCCTACTCCTTGCATTGACATCAATTGATGGGCATCTCCCTAGCCCATTGATTAGCCGCGTCGATGTGAGACTTTCTCCTTTTTTGTCTTCTCCACATAACCCCCATCATCATATTCTATTCCACCCATAGTGATATATCCATGTCTCACGCTCATGTATTGTGTGAAAGTTGAAAAAAGTTTGAGATTACTAAAGTGTGAAACAATTGCTTGGCTTGTCATCGGGGTTGTGCATGATGAGAGCATTCTTGTGTGACGAAAATGGAGCATGACCAAACTATATGATTTTGTAGGGATGAACATTCTTTTGCCATGTTATTTTGAGAAGACATAATTGCTTAGTTAGTATGCTTGAAGTATTATTATTTTTATGTCAATATTAGACTTTTGTCTTGAATCTTTCGGATCTGAATATTCATGCCACAATAAAAATAATTACATTGAAAATTATGTTAGGTAGCATTCCACATAAAAAATCTGTTTTTATCATTTACCTACTTGAGGACGAGCAGTAATTAAGCTTGGGGATGCTTGATACGTCTCCAACGTATCTATAATTTTTGATTGTTCCATGCTATTATATTATCTGTTTTGGATGTTAATGGGCTTTATTTTACACTTTTATATTATTTTTGGGACTAACCTACTAACCCAAGGCCTAGTGCAAATTGCTGTTTTTTTGCATATTTCACTATTTCGCAGAAAAGGAATATCAAATGGAATCCAAATGGAATAAAACCTCTCGGAGAGTTATTTTTGGAACAAACGTGATCCAGGGGACTTGGAGTGGAGGCCACGAGGCAGGGGGCGCACTTACCCCCCCTGGGCGCGCCCTCCCCTTGTGGGCCCCTCATGGCTCCACCGACCTACTTCTTCCTCCTATATATATATTCATATAACCCGAAAACATCCAGGAGCACCACGAAACCCTATTTCCACCGTCGCAACCTTCTGTACCCAAGAGATCCCATCTTGGGGCCTTTTCCGGCGCTCCGCCGGAGGGGGCATCGATCACGGAGGGCCTCTACATCAACTCCATGGCCCCTCTGATGATGTGTGAGTAATTTCCTTTAGACCTTCAGGTCAATAGCTATTAGCTAGATGGCTTCTTCTCTCTCTTTGAATCTCAATACAAAGTTCTCGATTGTGACGCCCCGAGACCGATGCGCTAGGTGTCTCCCAGTTATTCGCCGTCGTTGCCATGTCATTCGCTTGCGTGTGCATCTTGTCATTGCATCATGTGTATTGCATCATCATGTTTTTGAAACATGCATCTGTCCCGGTTTCTCAGTTCTTTCCGTTACCCGTTCTGAGCCCAGACACACTTGCACACGCCCGCGGCACGTCCGAAATATTATTTTATAGGTGGCCAGAAAATGTTCTCAGAATGGGATGGAAGTTGGTGTGTGGTCTTATTATAGTGTAGATAGACCGCCTGTCAAGTTTCATCGCATTTGGAGTCTGTTTGATGCCCCAACGGATAACTATAGCGGCAGTATAGCCGGTCTTTTCGTCGGACGTTTCCGGTATCCGGAAACATGTGCCGGGCTTTCCTATTTTTCCTCCCTAGACCATCTACACAGTCCGCTACCAACCGCCAGGCCCCGAAACCCCTCCTTGAACAGTGCATCGAACCCCTCGAGTGCGCGTCCGAAAGCTATCCCGGACTCGACCTGGGCAGTCGTCACCGTTGGATTCGGATCATCTCCAAACATCTATAAAATGTCTCTGTTTTCTTATTTGAACTTCCCAAGCCTATTTTATCTCGACCGTCTGATTTCGATCGGATGATCCAAACTCCACTTTTTCCTATATATACAAACCTTCTTGTCTATTTTTTTAGACCAATCCCTAGCACTAGCCCCTACCCAATCCCTATCTGTGATATATAAAGCAGATGAAACCCTAGACCACTAGGTTGTCCCGTCCATTCCATCCATCCCGCCGCCACCTCCTAGTTCCATCGGGATCTCACCCAGTTGACCTCCTCTTTTTCACCAACCGGACAACCACCTTCTTCCTCAGATCCAATCCAGCAATCTCCCAATTCATCTCCACCGACCTGTCCCGATACAAGCATCGAGCCCCACCTGTGTAGCGCGCGCCCGAGCGAGGAACCTGAACCCCTGGAGCTCCTGCGCCGCCCTCTGCCTTCCTCTCATGCTCGCGCCCAAGTGGGAGGGCTCTGTCCATGAGCTCCCGCTGCTCCAGCATCGGCCCGAGCGACCTCTCTCCCCTACCGTCTCTGGCACCGCGCCGGCAAGCGCCACCGCCGGAGCTTCTCCGTCCGCTGCCCGCACCTGCAAGGACCCCACCGCCTGCGACCAAGACCAGCACCCAGGCCGTCCTTCTCCTTCCTCTAGCGCATCTTCGCTTCCTTGATGCTCTTTCTCATCTCTCTCTCCCTGTACTTGCCGTAGCAGGGGACCGCCGTCGCCTTCCTCCGCCGCCATTGCCCGTCCTCGGCCGGATCCCGCCGTCAGGGCCCCGTCCCCGCCGCCGGCACCCCCAAGTCCCGCTGTCGCTGTCGTTCCCCTACCATGGCGCCTCGGCCTCCTCTGCTTCCCGCTCACCCGCTCGTTGACCGCAGCCGTGTGCTCGTGCAGCGCGTCACTTGACCGCTGCCAAGGCCCATCCTACTTCCCCATGATCCGGCCTCCTCCAGTCCTACATCGACTGGGCCTCAGCCCACTAGGTGAGGCCACACCCCAGCGCCCCTTTTGTTTTCCTCCTGTTGGGACAGATATCAGTTGCGGCCCGATTCATGTTTTTTTGCGTGGAACGAATTTAGTTATTATTCCAGGGTTTTACCGTTTTACAGTGTGGTCCCTAAACTTCTTACATATCTTAACTCACAAACTAAGCATCACATGTAAAAACTTAATATATAAAAAGTGCTTCGAATTTTGTGTAGTTTAATAATATGCAACTTTCAACAATTTTTAAAATTTTTAAATTGCTGTTTGTTTAAATTTGCTCAAATAATATGCTAAAATGCTTTAATTCATAACTAAATAACCATAGCTCCAAACTTAGCAAACTTTATATGTAAATGGGGTAGAAAAATGCCTTGTTTAACATGGTGCACTCATCTTGCATGTTTAATAACTCTAAAATTGTGTTTAGGGCAGAAAAGTACCATAACCAAAAATATGCACATGAGGATTTTCTGGACGTGTTGCTTGTTGTTCCAGCCACATTTAAACTTGCCTAGATAGGTAGTTTTGTTGTGCTTCACCCCTTGCCATGTTAATCAACATTTAATATTGTTGAGTACATAAACGAGAGAGAACTAAATAAGTCACGTGGTGTTTCATCAATATGCAACGGAGTTGCATATTGAGCTCCACTTAATTTGTAGTGTTGTTTGTGCACTTTGCCATGCCATGCCTCATTAAACCGGACATGCATCATACTTGGTTGTGCATCATGCCATGCTTATGTGATGGTTGCTTACTATGTTGTGTGCTTCTTTCTGGTGTTGCTTCTTCGGGTTGGTTCCGATAACATCGCATTTGTGAGGATTCGTTCAACTACGTCCATTTGCCTTCTTCATGGACTCGTTCTTCTTCCTTGCGGGATCTCAGGCAAGATGACCATACCCTCGAAATCACTTCTATATTTGCTTGCTAGTTGCTCGCTCTATTTGCTATGCTGCGATACCTAACACTTGCTATATTATGCCTCCCGTATTGCCATGTCAAGCCTCTAGCCCACCTTTCCTAGCAAACTGTTGTTTGGCTATGTTACCGCTTTGCTCAGCCCCTCTTATAGCGTTGCTAGTTGCAGGTGAAGATGGAGTTTGTTCCTTGTTGGAACATGATTATTGTTGGGATATCACAATATCTCTTCTTTAATTAATGCACCTATATACTTGGTAAAGGGTGGAAGGCTTGGCCTTATGCCTGGTGTTTTGTTCCACTCCTGCCGCCCTAGTTTCCGTCATACCGGTGTTATGTTCCTTGATTTTGCGTTCCTTACGCGGTTGGGTTATAATGGGAACCCCTTGACAGTTCGCCTTGAATAAAACACCTCCAGCAAGGCCCAACATTGGTTTTACCATTTGCCACCTAAGCCTTTTTCCCTTGGGTTCTGCAGACTCAAGGGTCATCTTTATTTTAAACCCCCGGGCCAGTGCTCCTCTGAGTGTTGGTCCAAAACAGAGCCACTTGCAGCGCCACCTCGGGGAAACTTGAGGGTTGGTTTTAGTTGTACATAGTGTTCATCCGGTGTGCCCTGAGAATGAGATATGTGCAGCTCCTATCGGGATTTGTCGGCACATCGGGCGGCTTTGTTGGTCTTGTTTTACCATTATCGAAATGTCTTGTAACCGGGATTCCGAGTCGGATCGGGTCTTCCTGGGAGAAGGAATATCCTTCGTTGACCGTGAGAGCTTGTGATGGGCTAAGTTGGGACACCCCTGCAGGGTTTTGAACTTTTGAAAGCCGTGCCCGCGGTTATGGGCAGATGGGAATTTGTTAATGTCCGGTTGTAGAGAACTTGACACTTAACTTAACTAAAATGCATCAACCGCGTGTGTAGCCGTGATGGTCCCTTCTCGGCGGAGTCCGGGAAGTGAACACGGTTCTTGTGTTATGCTTGAATGTAAGTAGTTTCAGGATCACTTCTTGATCACTTCTAGTTCTCGACCGTGCTTTGCTTCTCTTCTCGCTCTCATTTGCGTATGTTAGCCACCATATATGCTAGTGCTTGCTGCAGCTCCACCTCATTACCCCTTTCCTACCCATAAGCTTAAATAGTCTTGATCTCGCGGGTGTGAGATTGCTGAGTCCCCATGACTCACAGATTACTTCCAAAACCAGTTGCAGGTGCCGATGATACCAGTGCAGATGATGCAACCAAGCTCAAGTGGGGGCTCTATGAAGATCGTGTTCGTTGTGTTGTTTCGTTTCCAGTTGATCAGTAGTGGAGCCCAGTCGGGGCGATCGGGGATCTATTGCATCAGGGGTTGTCTTTCTTTATTTGGTTCCGTAGTCAGACCTTGATTGTATTATGGATGATGTAATGCTATATTTATGTATTGTGTGAAGTGGCGATTGTAAGCCAACTCTTTATCCCTTTCTTATTCAGTACATGGGATGTGTAAAGATTACCCCTCATGTGACATGCCTACAATGAGGTTATGCCTCTAAGTCGTGCTCCGACACGTGGGAGATATAGCCGCATCATGGGTGTTACATCGATCTTCTTGGAGATCTATTAGATGTAACTCTTGTTGTGGTGTGTTTGTCGAGATCCGATGAATTGTGGGTTTATGATCAAGTCTATCTATGAACAATATTTGATTCTTCTTTGAAATCTTTTATGTATGATTGGTTATCTTTGCAAGTCTCTTCGAATTATCAGTTTGGTTTGGCCTACTAGATTGATCTTTCTTGCAATGGGAGAAGTGCTTAGCTTTGGGTTCAATCTTGCGGTGCTCGATCCGAGTGACAAAAAGGGAAACGACATGTATTGTATTGTTGCCATCGAGGATAAACAGATGGGGTTTATATCATATTGCTTGAGTTTATCCCTCTACATCATGTCATCTTACCTAATGCATTACTCTGTTCTTATGAACTTAATACTCTAGATGCATGCTGGATAGCGGTCGATGTGTGGAGTAATAGTAGTAGATGCAGGCAGGAGTCGGTCTACTTGTCACGGACGTGATGCCTATATACAGGATCATGCATAGATATTCTCATAATTATTCGCTTTTCTATCAATTGCTTGACAGTAATTCGTTCACCCTCCGTAATACTTATGTTATCTTGAGAGAAGCCACTAGTGAAACCTATGGCCCCTGGGTCTATTCTCTATTATATTAATCTTCCGCCAACAAGTTATTTCTGGCACCGTTTATTTTGCAATCTTTACTTTCAATCTATGTCATAAAAATACCAAAAATATTTATCTTATCATTATTATCTCTATCAGATCTCACTCTCGTAAGTGACCGTGAAGGGATTGACAACCCCTTTATCGCGTTGGTTGCGAGGTTCTTATTTGTTTGTGTAGGTACGACGGACTTGCGTGTAGTCTCCTACTAGATTGATACCTTGGTTCTCAAAAACTGAGGGAAATACTTACGCTACTTTGCCGCATCACCCTTTCCTCTTCAAGGGAAAACCAATGCAGTGCTCAAGAGGTAGCAGATACCTCTCCAATACACGGAGTGACAAACCCTAATCTCGATCTATGCCAACTCAACAAACACCATCGGAGACACCTGTAGAGCATCTTTATAATCACCCAGTTACGTTGCGACGTCTGATAGCACACAAGGTGTTCTTCCGGTATTGGGGAGTTGCATAATCTCATAGTCTGAGGAACATGTATAAGTCATGAAGAAAGCAATAGCCGAAAAACTAAACGATCATTATGCTAAGCTAACGGATGGGTCTTGTCCATCACATCATTGTCTAATGATGTGATCCCGTTCATCAAATGACAACACATGTCTATGGCTAGAAAACTTAACCATCTTTGATTAACGAGCTAGTCAAGTAGAGGCATACTAGGGACACTCTGTTTGTCTATGTATCCACACATGTACTAAGTTTCCGGTTAATACAATTCTAGCATGAATAATAAACATTTATCATGATATAAGGAAATATAAATAACTACTTTATTGTTGCCTCTAGGGCATATTTCCTTCACTGACACCTTTGGAACACCCTATATATGTTGCATCTATTTTAGCTTTTTATATGATGTGTTCCAAATTGAGGAAAACCGAGGACGACTTTGTTTTCAAGAATGGGAGGATGATGTGAACATAGCTACCATGAATACATCTACAAATATTACACAAGACATCGTTGACACAGTTACACCTGGACATATGACTAGAATGTATACGAGATAAATAAATGGCCAGGTACTTTCGTTCATTTAACTGATGAGAATACGATGTTACACTCATGTTTTGGTTTATTTATACTCATGAATAAAGAAATCAAGTAATTAATTAAAGAGGAGCAACCCTCTTTGCTTGCATGCCCTCCATCGTCGTTGCATGCATGGCCTCCACCAGTGAACCATCTATCCTATCTAACATGCACAAGTCAAGAAGCCAACACCACAAGAGTCAAACAATTTTTGTTTTGCCTACATGGACCAGGAGTAACGTGTTGGGTTCGAAGACTTACACCACTACGGGCCAGCCGAAGCAAACTCCATCATCGTATAGTGTCCGGCCTTCGTACGGCCCGGCCACAACGGACTGACTCGGCCACATCGCTCTAATAAATAGCTAGTCTAGATTAGGTTTTATACTCGGGTTTTGTTTAGAGAAGTGTGACGCCCCGAGACCGTTGTGCCAGGTGTCGTCCAGTTATTCGCTGTTGTTGCCTTTTCATTGCTTGCGTGTCTTGCATTGCATATCATGTCATCATGTGCATTTCATTTGCATACATGTTCGTCTCATGCATCCGAGCTTTTTCCCCGTTGTCCGTTTTGCAATCCGGCGCTCCTATGTCACCCGGTGTCCCTTTCTACCTTCTTTTCATGTGTGGGCATTAAACATTTCCCGATTGGACCGAGACTTGTCATGCGGCCTTGGTTTACTACCGGTAGACCGCCTGTCAAGTTTCGTACCATTTGGACTTCGTTTGATACTCCAACGGTTAACCGAGGGACCAAGAAGGCCTCGTGTGTGTTGCAGCCCAACACCCTTCCAAAGTGGCCCAAAACCCACCTAAACCTGCTCCATCATCTCGGTCGTTCGATCACGATCGCGTGGTCGAAAACCGCACCTCATTTGGACTCTCCTAGCTCCCTCTACCTATAAATATGTGGCTCTCCCTGATTTTTCGCGCAGTCCAAAACCCTAGCGTCTTCCCACTCCGCCGCCGGACATGTCCGCGCTCGCCGGACACGTCCAGCCTCCACCTTACTCCGACCAACCAGAGGCCGCCACGTCGCCCTCCCCGCCGCCGCAGCCAACCGGCCGTCGCCACCTCAGCGCCCCACCCTCTCTCTCCTCTCCCTTCATCGCGCCGGCCCTGCAGGCCCATCGCAGGCCCGCGGGGCCCAACCGCCGCCGCCGCCACCCACGGAGGACCCCGCGTGCACCACCAGCCGTCTTCTCGGCTTCTGGCCGCCGGAGCTGCGCCGGCCACCGCAGCGCACCGCCACCGCGCCGAACTTCGCTCGCCGCGCCGCCGCGCCATCCCACCAGCGCCCGCACCTTTCCTCGCCGCCATTGCCCCGCCGCCATGTTCCCTCGTCGCCGGCGCCGCCCATCGCCGTCGCCGGTCCGCTCCTCCGCCGTCCGGTGTCCCGTCGCCTCTCCTCGTCGCGGCGCGCCTCGGCAGCCGCGCCGGCGTGCCTCGCCGGCGAGCTCCGTCATCTCCGGCCGCCGCCCCGTCCCAGATCCGGTCGGGTGGGACAAGATCCACCCGGTCCCGAACCAAACACGCCCCGCGTCCCGATCCGCTCCATCCCGGATCCCTCCGTCCCGCGTTGACTTTCGCGGAGGTAAAATTTCACTAAGTCCCTGAGATTTCCATGTTTCAAATGCCCTTGTTCATCATGTCGTAACTCCACATCCGTAGCTCCGTTTTGAGCGTATAGCATATCGAAACGTTCGTCTCAGGGAGTACATCATTTCATCTCACTGCATCATTTTCATTTGAGTTCATCTTGATGCCCGAAATGCTGTTGGAAGAGTGCTATTTGAGATAGTTGCCAGATCTGCTGCTCCAATTAGCTATTTGTCATTTTTGCCAAGATTATTGTGTGCATGATATGCCCGTGAGCTCTACATATGTTTTGTTATATGCCTTGTCATCTTTCCAGAGCTGCAATCCGTGTATTTTTGTGATGTGTGTGGTGACTAGCACAAGCTTGCAAAGTGGTGCATTCGTTAATGTTGATTTCAGGGACTTAGAATTTCTCCAAGCCCTTGATTTGTTTTTATCAATATGCCATATGTTCATGTTGTTTCCTAGTGATCCGTGCCTCTTTTGAGGATGATCGGTAAGGATGATTTGTTAATCTTGTGGTGATATATCCATCCATGTCTTTGTTTGCAATTATGGAGCACCCTAGCTTGAGTCAATCGAGCTCTACTTTTGTCATTTCGTGAATCTGGGCAGATTGTCTACTTGTTAGCGATTTTGCCGAGGATGTTGTAGTTGATCCGTGCATGCTATGTTATTGTCTTGCCATGTCTAGCTTGTATAATGTGTATTCTTGATGGGTGTATGCTTAGATTGTCATGCCTTGCTCTGTAGTGAGTGCATCGAGCTCGTAAACATGCCTACTCGCTATCTGATTTGCATGCTCCAGTTTTTCGCTAAGTCGGTAACCTGATTATGTTTTTGCCATGTTCACATGCTTGAAATTGTATTTTCTGATCCCTTTTGGCTCAAGGTCACTAAGGGACTTTTGTTAAGCTCCTTGAGTAGCTCCATGCCCTGCTTTACTTTGCCATGTTCAGGCCCTGTAGCTTATAGTTTTCATCCTCCAAAGTGTGCTACCTGATATGATATTCCAGACAAGTGTTAATTTCACAAAGTCTGAGATCTGTTTACCAATTGCATTTTTGCCATGCTTGTTTGAATCTGTTAATGGATGATTTGGCCGTAGCTTAGTGTTCCTATTTTGTTAAGCATCATGAATGGATCCCTGTCATGCATTTTGTTGCCATGTTTGAGTGATGTAGCATGTTTAACTTGTTGCATTTAGAGGGCTACTTGCTGTTTATCACAGACCGGTGCCATATTTGTTTTGCTTGCCATTTCCAAACCGTGTCTCCGATTCCGGTGTTCTTCATATAGATTTCAACCGAAATCACCTCACCTTTCCAGTGGCACACTTGGATTTCCAAGTTGAGGCCAGGTTCATTCATTCCCTTGCAAATCATGCATATGCATCGCATACCGCATCCCGCATATCATACCATGTTCATGTGTGGTTTGTTTACTATGTTGTTTGCTTCTTTCCGGTGTTGCTTCTTCGGGTTGGTTCCGGTAACGTCGTGTTGTGAGGATTCGTTCAACTATGTCCGTTTGCCTTCTTCATGGACTCATTCTTCTTCCTTGCGGGATTTCAATCAAGATGATCATACCCTCGAAATCACTTCTATCTTTGCTTGCTTAGTTGCTCGCCCTTTTGCTATGCCTATGCTGCGATACCTACCACTTGCTTATCATGCCTCCCATATTGTTGAACCAAGCCTCTAACCCACCTTGTCCTAGCAAACCGTTGTTTGGCTATGTTACCGCTTTGCTCAGCCCCTCTTATAGCATTGTTAGTTGCAGGTGAAGATTGAAGTTTGTTCCTTCTTGGAACATGGAGATGTTGTTCCTTGTTGGAACATGTTTACTTGTTGGGATATCACCATATCTCTTATTTAATTAATGCATCTATATACTTGGTAAAGGGTGGAAGGCTCGGCCTTATGGCTGGTGTTTTGTTCCACTCTTGCCACCCTAGTTTCCGTCATATCGGTGTTATGTTCCCGGATTTTGCGTTCCTTACGCGGTTGGGTATAATGGGAACCCCTTGACAGTTCGCCTTGAATAAAACTCCTCCAGCAAGGCCCAACATTGGTTTTACCATTCGCCACCTAGCCTTTTCTTTCCCTTGAGTCGGCCGGCTCAAGGGTCATATTTATTTAAACCCCCGGGCCAGTGCTCCTCTGAGTGTTGGTCCACCTTGTCAGCCGCCGGTGGCCACCAAGGGCAACTCTGGGCTGGCCTACCGGAAGTTTGGACAATCCAGTGTGCCCTGAGAACGAGATATGTGCAGCTCCTATCGGGATTTGTCGGCGCATTCGGGTGGCTTTGTTGGTCTTGTTTTACCATTGTCGAAATGTCTTGTAACCGGGATTCCGAGTCTGATCGGGTCTTCCTGCTAGAAGGAATATCCTTCGTTGACCGTGAGAGCTTGTGATGGGCTAAGTTGGGACACCCCTGCAGGGATTTGAACTTTCGAAAGTCGTGCCCGCGGTTATGGGCAGATGGGAATTTGTTAATGTCCGGTTGTGGAAAACCTGAAGTTGACCTTAATTAAAATACATCAACCGCGTGTGTAACCGTGATGGTCTCTTTCCGGCGGAGTCCGGGAAGTGAACACGGTGTTGGAGTAATGCTTGACGTTAGGTTGTTCTAGGATCACTTTTTGATCATAGTTTCTCGACCGTGCTTTGCCTTCTCTTCTCGCTCTCATTTGCGTATGTTAGCCACCATATATGCTAGTCGCTCGCTGCAGCTCCACCTCATACCTTTACCTTACCCTTAAGCTTAAATAGTCTTGATCGCGAGGGTGCGAGATTGCTGAGTCCCCATGGCTCACAGATTACTTCAAAAACCAGTTTGCAGGTGCCGATGAGTCCGTGCAGATGACGCAACCAAGCTCAAGGAGGAGCTCGATGGAGATCTTGTCCTTTGTGTTGTTTCGTGTTAGTTGATCAGTAGTGGAGCCCAGTCGGGACGATCGGGGATCTGTGTAGCATTTGGGGTAGTCTTCTTTTATTTTGGTTCCGTAGTCGGACCATGATTGTATCTGGATGATGTAATGCTTTATTCATGTAATTGTGTGAAGTGGCGATTGTAAGCCAACTATGTATCTCTTTCCCTTATATATTACATGGGTTGTGTGAAGATTACCTCACTTGCGACATTGCTTTCAATGCGGTTATGCCTCTAAGTCGTGCTTCGACACGTGGGAGATATAGCCACATCGAGGGCGTTACAAGAAGTTTAGCCATTGCTACTTTTATTTGTCTTCGCTCGTAGCGGCTAGTGCGACCGTTAAGACATCCTATCGTAACCCGACTTGTGATATTTATTCATCTAGCATATCCACAATTTCGAGATTGCTTTCCTATTATTTTCTTGCATGTTCTTTGATTTTCTTGCATGAAAAATCCTTCATGGATAGGTCGATCACGTCGTTTGCTCGGTCGATAACGTCGTGGAGTTGGTTCAGTGATTGTCATGGATATCAGTCGTGTATGGTCCTCCCTGTACGGTTGGTAGCAAGATCGTGAGGGTCAAGTCCCACCCAAAATCATAGTTATATCTCTCTCATCGAAAGATCGGGTCCCCAGTTCACATCCATACGTCCCCCATGTGGGCCGGCCAAGGTGGAGAAGGAAAGGGGAAGGAGGAAAGGAAAGAAAGGGAATAGGATTCCCCCTTCCTTCCTGAAGGAAATATGCCCTAGAGGCGATAATAAAGTTATTATTTATTTCCTTATATCATGATAAATGTTTATTATTCATGCTAGAATTGTATTAACCGGAAACATGATACATGTGTGAATACATAGACAAACAGAGTGTCACTAGTATGCCTCTACTTGACTAGCTCGTTGATCAAAGATGGTTATGTTTCCTAGCCATAGACAAAGAGTTGTCATTTGATTAATGGGATCACATCATTAGGAGACTGATGTGTTGACTTGAACCATTCCGTTAGCTTAGCACTTGATCGTTTAGTTTGTTGCTATTGCTTTCTTCATGACTTATACATGTTCCTATGACTATGAGATTATGCAACTCCCATATACCGGAGGAACACTTTGTGTGCTACCAAACGTCACAACGTAACTGGGTGATTATAAAGGTGCTCTACAGATGTCTCCGAAGGTACTTGTTGGGTTGGCGTATTTCGAGATTAGGGTTTGTCACTCTGATTGTCGGAGAGGTATCTCTGGGGCCACTCGGTAATGCACATCACTATAAGCCTTGCAAGCAATGCAACTAATGAGTTAGTTGCGGGATGATGTATTAAGAAATGAGTAAAGAGACTTGCCGGTAATGAGATTGAACTAGGTATTGAGATACCGACGATCGAATCTCGGGCAAGTAACATACCGATGACAAAGGGAACAACGTATGTTGTTATGCGGTTTGACCGGTAAAGATCTTCGTAGAATATGTAGGAGCCAATATGAGCATCCAGGTTCCGCTATTGGTTATTGACCGGAGACGTGTCTCGGTCATGTCTACATAGTTCTCGAACCTGTAGGGTCCGCACACTTAAAGTTAGATGACGGTTATATTATGAGTTATATGTTTTGATGTACTGAAGATAGTTCGGAGTCCCGGATGTGATCATGGACATGACGAGGAGTCTCAAAATGGTCGAGACGTAAAGATCGATATATTGGACGACTATGTTTGGACACCGGAAAGGTTTCGGACAATTATCGGAGTATCGGGGGTTACCGGACCCCCCCCCCGGAACTAATGGGCCTTGTTGGGCCTTAGTGGAGAGAGAGAGGGGCCGGCCAGGGCAAGAGGCCCGCCCCTCCCCTTGAGTCCTAATAGGACAAGGAAAGGGGGGCGGCGCCCCACTTGCCTTTCCCCTCTCCCACTCCTTCCTTCCCCCTCCTTCTTGGACTAGGAAAGGGAGGGGCAAACCTACTTGGAGTAGGTTTCCCCCTCCTAGGGCGCGCCACCCCTTGGCCGGCCCTCTCCTCCTTCCCCCTTTATATACGGAGGAGGGGGCACCCCATAGACTAAACAATTGATCTCTTGATCTCTTAGTCGTGTGCGGTGCCCCCCTCCACCATAATCCACCTCGATCATATCGTAGCGGTGCTTAGGCGAAGCCCTGCGTCGGTAGAACATCATCATCGTCACCACGCCGTCATGCTGACGAAACTCTCCCTCAACACTTTTCTGGATCGGAGTTCGAGGGACGTTATCGAGTTGAACGTGTGCAGAACTCGGAGGTGTCGTGCGTTCGGTACTTGATTGGTCGGATCGTGAAGACGTACGACTACATCAACCACGTTGTGCTAACGCTTCCGCTTCCGATCTACGAGGGTACGTGGACACACTCTCCCCTCTCGTTGCTATGCATCACCATGATCTTGCGTGTGCGTAGGAAATTTTTTGAAATTACTATGTTCCCCAACAGTGGCATCCGAGCCAGGTTTATGTGTAGATGTTATATGCACGAGTAGAACACAAGTGAGTTGTGGGCGATACAAGTCATACTGCTTACCAGCATGTCATACTTTGGTTCGGCGGTATTGTTGGATGAAGCGGCCCAGACCGACATTACGCGTACGCTTACGCGAGACTGGTTCTACCGACGTGCTTTGCACATAGGTGGCTAGCGGGTGTCAGTTTTTCCAACTTTAGTTGAACCGAGTGTGGCTACGCCCGGTCCTTGAGAAGGTTAAAACATCACCAACTTGACGAACTATCGTTGTGGTTTTGATGCGTAGGTAAGAACGGTTCTTTCTCAGCCCATAGCAACCACGTAAAACTTTCAACAACAAAGTAGAGGACGTCTAACTTGTTTTTGCAGGACATGTTGTGATGTGATATGGTCAAGGCATGATGCTATATTTTATTGTATGAGATGATCATGTTTTGTAACCGAGTTATCGGCAACTGGCAGGAGCCATATGGTTGTCGCTTTATTGTATGCAATGCAATCGCCCTGTAATGCTTTACTTTATCACTAAGCGGTAGCGATAGTCGTAGAAGCATAAGTTGGCGAAACGACAACGATGCTACGATGGAGATCAAAGTGTCGTGCCGGTGACAATGGTGATCATGACAGTGCTTCGGAGATGAAGATCACAAGCACAAGATGATGGCCATATCATATCACTTATATTGATTGCATGTGATGTTTATCTTTTATGCATCTTATCTTGCTTTGATTGACGGTAGCATTATAAGATGATCTCTCACTAAATTATCAAGATATAAGTGTTCTCCCTGATTATGCACCGTTGCGAAAGTTCTTCGTGTTGAGACACCACGTGATGATCGGGTGTGATAGGCTCTACGTTCAAATACAACGGGTGCAAAACAGTTGCACACGCGGAATACTCGGGTTAAACTTGACGAGCCTAGCATATAACAGATATGGCCTCGGAACACTAAGACCGAAAGGTCGAGCGTGAATCATATAGTAGATATGATCAGCATAGTGATGTTCACCATTGAAAACTACTCCATCTCACATGATGATCAGACATGGTTTAGTTGATTTGGATCACGTGATCACTTAGATGATTAGAGGGATGTCTATCTAAGTGGGAGTTCTTAAGTAATATGATTAATTGAACTTTAATTTATCATGAACTTAGTCCTGGTAGTATTAGCATATCTAT